>NC_056742.1:186150213-186209407 GCF_019279795.1 Protopterus annectens | reverse complement strand
TTCCCCCCAACTGCAGCCTCCGAGTAAGACATATTAAGTCTTACACGAAGGTTTTGTGAATCCGGGGGAAAGTGTTAAAAGATGGTGACAGATCTTGTTAATTTTTCCACATTTCTTTACTCTTTCTCATATGTAATTTTAAAGATTAACAGGTTGTAAGTATAATTTAATACTAAGTAATACAATAATAGTTAGTATGCTAGCTATTATCAATTTAAAAAAAAACATCCTTTAAATAGAAATTCCATTGTTGAATCATTTTGCCTTTGGTCATCCGAAACTGGATTTCCAAAAGGATGCACTTTAAACCATGTCAATTTCATTATGGTTTTCTCTGTTGGAAACCTACAAGAGGATACATTTAATCAGATTTACATTGCTCACTATTTTTGATCATTCTTAGTTGATCTTTATGTACCAACATTGTTCTGTTTTTTTTTTCCTTTGATTTTGTACACTAATGGTCCAATTTGTTCCACTACTTCAAAAGGGCCTTGCCAATTGCTAGCCCATGGTCCTTCCATTTGGAATGTTTTTACCAATACTTTGGTTCCACAGGGAAAGTTTTCTTCAGCTGGTAATATTGGCACCTTTTTCCATAGATGCAACGCTTGCTCCCTTGCATTATAGTCACATATACTAGTAAGTTGTTTTAGCCATTCCTGATGTTTGCTGATTTCTAGCATGGGCCTACCATTAGGTAAATCTGGGTCAAATGGTAATTGTATGGGCATTTTGCGGCCTGTCATTATTTCATATGGGGAAATACCTCTTTTGCTGTTTGGTGTTGCTCGAATACCCATTAAAATACCAGGCAGATGATGTACCCATGTATTGCCCTTTTCCAAGCATGACTTTTTTAGACATTCTCTTAACATCCAATTCATACGTTCTACAATGCCATTAGATTGTGGATGGTATGGTACATGAAACCTTTGCTGTATGCCTAACAAATTACACATTTGTTTAATGAGATCACTAACAAACTGCGGGCCATTGTCTGACTCTATGACCCATGGCCATCCCCAATGACAGAAAATATTTTTCCATAAGGCTTCTGCTGTTGCCTTTGCTGTCATGGTTTTGGTAGGAATTGCTTCTAACCATTTTGAAAAGATGTCCACTACTACTAGTAGATACCTGTAACCTCCTTTGTTGTTGGTAATGGACCTGCATAATCTATCTAAACTGCATACCATGGATCATTCACTGGCTGTACTAGATGTAACTGAGGCCTTTTGCTTTTAGCATTTACCTGCAGACAGATTAAACATTCTTCTATAATCAGTTTGCAGACCTTTTTTTAAATTTGGGTTCCAATACATTTCTTTTACAACTGCCCATAAATTATCAGTTCCTGTATGGCCCAGTATTTGGTGATTTAACTTGACCAACTGGCGTGCCAACTGAAATGGTACATATGGCAATTGTAACCCTTTGGAGGTGGTGTATGCACAGTACTCCTTCGGTGGTATACCTGCTAATCTGCATTGATTGGTTTCTTCTTTTAAGCCCTGTTGTTTTTGTGCATTTACAAGGTCTTTTTCTATTGACTCTTTATCTAACTCTTTTAAGACAGTAACTTCTACACTGGCATACTCATATTCTGGAAGTTCTTTTCCATTTTGTGCTTTTTGTTTTCCCAAAGTATCAGCTAACACATTTAACCTGTACATTTCACTGGTTTTGATGTGCTTTTACTTTTAAGATGCTATATTGTCCTTGTTGTTTTGACATTGTTATAACTTTATATATGTTGTTTAATACTTAAGCATGCCGTAATGGTTTACCTACACTATCAACAAATCCTTGTCTTACCCAGGTTTCCATATGCAGTCTTAAAGAATTTACTACGTAAGCACTATCTGAAAAAAATGTTAATAGGATTGCAATACTTTAGCACATACAGTACTGCCTCCATTTCAGCTCTTTGAGCTGACATATGCCCTGGTAACTTGATTAGTTCAGGAGAACCCAGTTTTGGATTCTCTGGAATTATGGCAAATCCTGTCCAGTATCTGCCTTGGTCCCAATATCGTGCTCCATCCACAAAGATGGATGGCTTAAAGTGATCAAAATCAGATGCTAAAAATTGCACCTCAGGTGACATTATCTTTTCTAAACATTTATGCTGTTTTCCTTCATATCCCATGTGGTTTGACAAATAGTATTTGTCCCCTGTCTGTATAGTAATAGTTTTCATTCCAAAAAGTGCCATCCATTTTGCAAAGACTGCCTGACTAATACTATCTGTAATTTGATTCATTTCAAAATTGTCTATCAAAGCTTTTACTGCTTGATGTGGTGTTTGTACTATAATGCTGGAAAATACGGTCAAATATTCAGTTTGTTTAATACCCCAGTAAATGGCTAATAACTGCTGTATACATGGATGGTAGCCCAATTCCACTGGAGTCATCTTCCTGCTAAAGTGACTGGGTGTAATGTTTTTTCCATTCTTGTTGTCGCTACCATGTGGCCATTCCTGTAGTAGTACCACAGACAGTGTTTTTTTCCCTGCTGCTGCTTGTAACACAAATGGTAACCTTGGTGCAGGTGCTATTAATTTTGTAACTTGTGCTAGTTTTACTTTTATTTGTGAAAATGCCTCCTCTTCATGAGATCCCCACTCTAAAAAGGTGGAGTTCTTTTGTTCCTGTAACATTTTGTATAGGGGAGCAGCCATGGCTGCATAATCCTCTATAAATTCCCTATTGTAATTCATGATTCCCATGAATTTATGTAAGTCTGCTATAGTCAGTGGCTTTTCCATTTGTAAAATGCCTTGTACACGTATAGGTATTCCTGTTGGTTTTATAATAGTACCTAGAAACTTAACGTTTTGTGTCATAAACTGAATTTTTCACTTTTAACCTTAAACCCTGCTTGCTGTAGAGTATGAAAAACTCTCTTAAGAAGCCGTACATGCTCCTCTACTGTTTCTGACTGAATTATAATTCAGTGTAATGTATTACTGATTCATCCTTTTCCAAATGTTGTAGAATGGATCTTACTGTCTGATGAAAAATAACTGGACTGTTTTGAAACCCTTGTGATAACATTGTTATGACATATTGCTGGTTTTAAAATGTAAAGGCAAATCTTGGCCAATCTTTTTTCCTGAGTGATACTGCAAAAAAGCCATTTGCTAAATCTATTACTGTAAACCACTTACTTTGTGGCTTAATATGTGCAGCCAACTCTGGGACTCCTGGAATCAAATGTGCTCTAGGAGTAGTATATTGATCAACCTTCCGTAAATCAATAACAAGATGATAACTACCATCTTTTGTCTTAACTGGCCAGATTGGTGAATTTGTAGGACTGTTGCCCTTTTGTATAATCCCTTCTTTTTCCCATTCTGCTATACATTTTTCATATGTTCTTCTGCTTCCCTAGGAATAGGATATTGTTTTTGAAAAGGTGGTATATAGTCCTGATCACTTCCTAGTTTCCCAAAATCACTGGGACCCTTGGACCACAGATTTGGGAATTGCTGTTGTAAATGCTTCCATACATCCTCACTGTTTGTATTTACATAGCCTGTAGGCGTTTCAGGTTTGTCAGGTAGAGAGATTGCATAGCAACCTGTATTTTGCTCTTCCTCTCTTTGTTGTTTGTCTCCCATCCACAGAATTTCATTAGGTAAATAATTTACTATGCCTAAAGGCCCTAGAATGTCCATACCAATAATGGTATTTGTGCATGATGGATGCATTAAAAATGCACCCTTCCATATCTGTCCCTCTTGACTAAACTTTATGTCCACATTTTGGCTACTCACTGCATAGCATCCTGTGCCATTAAACGCTGGAATGCAAACCTTTTTGATAGGATTTGCTGGTAACTGTTTGTGACAGATACTGCTGCTCCTGTGTCTATTAAGACATTTTTCCACAGTGACCCCTCTACCCAAATATCAATCAGTGGTCATCCATCTCAACCCTTTTTAAAGGTAGTCAGGAAATATACCAGAGTAGGGGGGGGGGGCACATCCCTATTGTAAGGAAATCCACTCATCCTCTCCTTTATTATCAAATGCAATATGACACACCTCATGTTTTTGCTTGTCATCTTCCTCTATGTCTTAATGATCTACATATTTAGGTTTTTCAATCTCTTTTTTAACTGTTGCTTAGCTATTCCTTCTGCCTGTTCTATCAAATGTTTCGGATTTACTGGTGAAACTGTTTGAAAATCTACCGGGCATACTTCCCCTTTTCCTGTATATTGATGTCTCTTATAACTGTCTTTACCAATATTGCAAGTTTTTTGTACGTAATCCTGCTTTTCTGACTTTTCTTGTAAATTTGCTTGCTCTCTTTTTGGAAACACCCCCTGTTCTTCCTTCTTTTTGCGCCAGGCTTTGTAATGATCACAATTTTGCTTAACATGTCCTATTTTTTTTACAAAAGAAGCATGTTGGTGCCTTTTGCTCATTACCTGTGCTTGATCCTGGTACTACAGACATAGAGGCAGGAGCTGGTGGTGCTAACGCAGCTCTTTCTGCTGGTGGTTGGTCACACCATCTTTGCCTTCCCCTGTTTTTTACCTCACCTATTACTTCAAATGGCTCACTATTATCTTCAAATGCAAAGATATGGTGTGAGTATAATGTCCCATCATCGGCCATAGTCCGTCCCCTCATTAGGTTTTGTACCAAATCAGTGAGGGTATCAGAATTTTCTTCATAGATACATTTAATATCCCCTTGAACCCCTTTGACTTGTTCTAAGAAGCAATGTATTAACTGTTTTCGTATGTCTCTTTTTCCCATGTCTCTGTCTGTTTTTGATATATGATTTGAAATGCAAGTCTAAAATGTTCACTTTGTTCCATTAATTTATATGTGATAGTAATTTTAAAATTATCTAACAATTTCGCTGTGAGAGGCTCCCTTGTGTAAATGAAATTAAAATGGCTGTCATACGTCCTACTTTAGTTAACTGATAATCATCTTGTTTTAATTGAATGAAAGTTTTAAAACATTTGGGAATGAAAATCCATAAACATCTAAGTAATGCATCTGTCCATATATCAGATCCTGCTGTATATGTCACCCATTCTTCAAATGTAAGCATGTTATAAAATATGCCTTTTTTAACATTCCACTGTGGTAAACTCTGTAATAATCTAGACTGTATATATAAATCTGTAGTGGTTCCCTGTCCCTGTTCTATAATTTGGACTCGTTTTGTGTTTTTTAACTCTTCCTTAAGCTGGGATATCAAAATAGTATTTTGGAGGTTAGTCTCTGTTAATTCATCTAATTCTTCTTCCTTTTCCTTCAGATGCTGTTTAAGGTCTGTCATTTCTACATGTAAGTGTTTAAGGGATGTGTGATACCTGTTATTGGATTCCTCTGTGGACTGAAGGGCTCCTATGCACTTTTGACAGAGATCTTGGATGCCATTTCTGAATGTTTTAAACCCACTTTGTTTCTATTTTAAGAATGTATTAAATTCTTCTGTCAATGTATCATAAGCTTTGTTTCTGTCCTGATCTTTATGTGTAGCCGTGGCATCATCCCATGCTTGTACATAATTTTTAAAGGGAGTTACAAGATCTACAGGGAATTCTGTCAATAACAGATTTGACTGCTGTTGTAATTCAGAGATTAATGTACTGACATGACATAACTGCTTTACATCTGGATATAATGAAAACTGTACCCTTAATTCTTTATCATGAACAGATCTGTCTGCAGTCTATTTTTTAACAATATCATGCAAGACTTGAATCACACAATAAACATTTACTATGATATACTTCATTTTTTGTTGCAAATACCAATCAAATGTTACAATCCACTTACATAATGCCTGTATGCCAACTTGCCCTAACAAGGTTTTACACTTACTAATGTGTTGTGTATACCAACATTGCAATTTACTCCATATTCTATCTGGTTGTTCTGCTACATTAAGAGTAAAACTTGGCTTACATTTGCTAGAATTCTGCCTGATAGCATCCATACTAAAAATGTGACGCAGAAAAAAGTCTTAACAGTAAGCAAGAAAACAGGTGATCAGGCTGTTGCAGATGGCTGGAAAATTTTCAAAGTCACTCGAAAAGCTGGTAAAGCACAACAGGCAGTGGATTGCTGTGGTAGTAGATATCTACCTTTTCTTAGAGAAGTTATGGCACTGTGACTTGAACTTCAGTCTCACTCCAGATGTAGACGTCTAAAAAACTTTACTACTGCAAGCTGCATAAACTGGAATACTTCTGTTTAGGATTTACACATACGTACAAATGTTAGTTACTGCAATTTGACTGAAGTGACCCTCTGCAGGACTTACCACTCCTTCTGTGTTCAAATGCAGGCTAGCTTGCCATTGAAAAATGATATGGTGCTGCTTACTGTGATGGATTTGAAGTCTTCTTAAGACACTCAGTCTTGCTGGCTGGATTCTGCTAAAATCAAAGTCTGATTATATTTGCATTCACAGTCTGTTGCATACAGAAACTTGCAGAATATACACTGATGAAAGAATATACTTTGCAGCATCAACTTACAGCAGTAACAAATAACTTTTTATAATAAACCAAACGGACTAATGTTGCAGCTTAAAGTACTGTTCCACTTTACTTCTCATATAGTACAGATGATGTGAGAGATATAACGTTTACCTAGAGACAAATGTGTCTCTACAAATACCCCTAAAATCACTGGATTAAAACAGATCTTTATATACAATTTTAGTCATGCACATACATATACATTTTCTCTTGGTATTCTATTTTGGAGAATTGCTCATCCTGTAGAAACAATACTGATTGTTACAGATGCTGACGCAAACTGCTGACTTAATAATATTATTTTTCAGATTTTCTGACAGTGTGAATATCCTGTTTTTTGTCTTTTGTATAAGAACATCTGTTCTTGTGCCAAGGAAACAGATTGTAACAGTGTCATAAACATGTCCTGTTGTTTAAGGAAACATTGTGTCCATTATTTTTATATGCAGAAACATGTCCTGTTGTTTAATGAAACATATTGTGTCCATTATTTTTATATGCAGAAACATGTCCTGTTGTTTAAGGAAACATATTGTATCCATTATTTTTATATGCAGAAAAACATGTTTTTAAGGAAACAGATTGTCACAGTCTTCTTTAAAAGCAGATTTTGCATTTTTGCTCTTGCATACATCCTGTTTGTAAAGAAATAATATCCATTCAGCAAATTCCTTATTTTCCAAGCCATGGTCATTTAGTATGGACGCTGATCACATATTGCTAAACTCTATTTCTACATTTAAGCAAGCTTTATCTTATACCTTATTTATGTTGCATGTTTGTAGCAAAGTTACTTTCAACCTTAGTGTATTGTTAAGCACACTCTAACAACCATCGCCTACCCCACTCCTCCTTCAGTGACCTACCCAAACTCTTTTTCTCTTAAACCCATCCCCACAACTTATATCAAGTCACTCCTTAGCAAACTTAGAACATGCTCCCCATCAGCTGATAACCTACCTCCTCAATTCCTAAAACTTGCTTCCAATTCTATTGCCTAACTCATCTCCATCTTAATCAACAGGTCAGTCAAATAAAACAGTGTATCTGAGATCTGGAAGAAATCCTATTTCATACCCTTACATAAATGTGGCAACTCAACTGACCTCTCAAATTTCAGGCCCATTTTCATTTTATCTCCCCATCAATAATTAATGAAAAATGCATCCACAAACAGCTCCTCAATCACCTCCTTCTAGAAAATCTGCTTACCTCTACACAGTGTGGTTTCCACCCAAATCACAGTATAGTCACTGCTCTGATAACATTCACTAATTCTGTCATAAATTCTCATGACAACAACAAGGTGATCTCATATTTGTTTCTGGACCTCTCCAAAGCCTTTGACATTGTCTTCCACCAATTGCTTCTATACAAACTATCTACCCATAATCCCTCCAGCTCTGCACTTTCTTGGTTCTCCAGCTATCTCTCCACCCGATTCCAGGCAGGTAAATGGCAATCTAACTTTTTTCCCCTTCTTTCCAGTAAAAAAACGGGGGTACCTCAAGGCTCCATCCTTGGAACCCTATTATTCAATACCTTTATTAATGACCTACACTCTTCCTGTCCACTCACGTCTGTTATACAATATGCTGATGATTCCACCTTCATCTCCTCCTCTGACAATATCACCCACCTTCATGCCCTCACCCAAGACTCTTCGCACTCAGTTGAAAAATGGCTAACTTCCAACCAATTGCTACATAACCCTAAGAAAACAAAACGTCTACTCCTCCCTAAATCTCGCCAACATCATAAAGCTACCTTTACTTACTGCTTGCTTAGCAAAACCATCATCTCTTTTGAAACTCACACCAAATTGCTAGCAGTTATTATCGATAACCAACAAAAGTTCAATCCCCATATTCAGCAGTGCATCAAAAAGGCATATCAAAAGTTAGGCCTGCTATATAGGCATAAAAAAATTCTCACAGATGTCCCTAGGCTGTCTCTTGCACAAGCATTGCTACTCCCCATCCTTTATGCTTCTCCTATTCTCACTAATATTCAGTCCAATCTTCTGTCGAAACTGGAACTCACCTATAATAAAATTGCAAGATTTCCCTCTAACCAACCCTACCGCTCTCTCCATGGCCCAGCCTTGAAAAACCTGCATTATCTGGAGTTTCATCATCAAATCCTACTAACCTGTCTTCTTGTAGCTCATTCTGTCTTACATGTACCCTTCTCCTGTCCCTCTGTCTCTACCCTCATCAAGCCCTATACTCCTAACCTCGCCCTCTGTAGCTCCCAACAGCATCTTCTGCAAGTCTATGCAACCAACAAAAACATTGGTAAACTCCTTTACAGTTATTCAATGGCAAATGGTTGGAATAAATTACCATTAAGTGTTAGACAGATCTCTAACCATAACTCTTTCAAAAAAACACTAAAGGAAACTTTACGTATATCATGGACACACGTATGCTATGACCCAATTTAATCCACCTCCCCTCCTATAATACTATTGCAGTAACCTTTTCTCCAGCCTCTCTCTGCCTCTGCTTTTAATAAAGTCTACTAATAGTCAGTAGTTCCTACAGCTTCCACAGCTGTAGTCTTGAAAATTGGCTCTTGCCCTGGGCTTCTCTCTTGTTTATATATTTGTTACTTTCTGTTTTACAAACTTATCTATATTTTCTGCATTCTGCTTACTATTGTATGAAACTTTGTACTATATTATGTTTTCATTTTAATGACCATTTTCTAGCATGTTGTTTTGACATTTGTCTCATACATATTGTAATTATTGTAATTTTAGTTATAACTGTCACGTGATTACTTTTGTTACTTGTACATTTTGGAGCTTTTCTCCTCAGGTCTCTGCTGAAAAAAGGTTTACTACACAGTCAGACTAACCTGGTCAACAAATTTCAAATAAATAAAATAAATAAATATAAAACATTGGAAGCATCAGAAGAGACTCTCATTTCTCCAAGGCAACCTGCCCCTCAAACCACATGGGACTTACCAAACTGAGAACACAATGCACTGTCAGTAACTATTATAAGCGTTATAATAAGCATGGCAAAGGGAGTTCTAGTTTCGTCAGTAGAAGTTCTGTTTCATGGCAAGTTGCATATAGCATTACAGATGATTAATGCTATGAGCTTTTAATGATCTGTTTCCTGTAATGGATGGTTTGATTTCCCAGCTGGTATTTGCCTGCTGTTTGACTCTGAGCAAGTTACATAACCAGATAGTGCTCTGGGGCAGTAGGGGAATTGGACTAAGCTCACCACTGATCTTCTCTGATGGCATGTCTACCTAGGAACCAATGAAACTATACCTGTGATATTAACCAATGAATGGCTACTTTCTGTAAGTTATTTCAGAGCAAATAGATAGATAGATAGATAGATTCATAGATATTTGTGATCATACATTGTGTAGAAGTTCTGGTATTTTCTTGACCTATGGACTGAATTAAGAAATTACGCCAATGTGCATCTGACAGAAATATTTTGTAATTTATTTTATTGTTCTGCATATTACAAAGTGAAAAAAAGAGAACAGTGCTTCAGGCCATCAGGAAAAAAATAGAACACGAAAATGTTTTATAACCCATTTACAATAAACTGAAAAAAACAACTAGTGGTATTATAATGCCAACTGAGTCAAGCTTCCTACTTGAAAACTAATGTATTGCGCAGTAGAAAAGACTAGCCAAATAATGAATAATACAATAGAAAAGGCTACACAATTTTAATATTCCAGCTTTAATGCAAGGTTATATATCTGCAGCCTCAGTACAATAAATTATTAATACTAAATGAATAACTTAAGTGTTTACCAAAAGATTCCACATTCATCTCACAGAAATTATGAAGTTATGTCTTTCATTCTAGAGTGGTTAATTTACTTCAGTAACTGTGATTATGCATATCTTGCAAAACAGAGCCAGCATTTTGAGCAACATTTTGTAAATGCATTTACTCAATTATTTTTTAACAGTACACACAAACCTAAAATGACATGAGTGATTCAGAGACGTTTGAAGAATTAATGAAAGGCCATAATCAAAAGGGCTTGTTTTCATTTGTTAAATGTATATGATTCATGTGCACTACGAAATATAGAATAACGAAATTCTGCATGTTACTTATACACAAGTGAAAACTAAGTGAAAACTATATTTCCACATATGTATGCCTCACCTAAAATATGGCACAGAACATTCATAATTCTAAGCCTCTGTAATCCTCTGAGAATGATGTGTGAGCTAACGACTGAGAATTTTGCTATACTGACAATGACTTTCTTCACAGACAGAGTGTGTGTGTGTGTGTGTGTGTGTGTGTGTGTGTGTGTGTGTGTGTGTGTGTGTGTATGTGCACGTGTGTGTGTGTTCAAATCTCCTAAGGAACTCAGCCATTCTAAGACTTTCCAAGATTAAACATTTCAAGAGTGGAAATACTTAACCCAGTGAAAACACATATACACACATATGTGTTTGTATGTATCCACATATATATATATATATATATATATATATATATATATATATATATATATATATATATATCAATACACACACCACATATGCCATGCTTTGCAAACCATGACACACAGCACTGGCAAATGTATGCCCATTGGCAAAGGGATTCATGTTTATTCACACTTTCTAAGGCAAAAGTAATTTAGTAAGAGACAGTTCCTTACCACCAAATAGATGCAAAGAAAAAGGGAAACAAAAACAATGGTACAGTCACGATATAAAACAGGGAGACACTCACATTAACATGCTTTTCTCCTATTCCTCTCCCCAAGCTCAAGACACAAGAGCATCAGTCTGCTGCCATGTTCCAATGCACATAGGACCAATCAGCAATTGAGAAGATGGAAGAGTCCTCTATCTCTATCTACCAGGCTGGAAGTAATGAATCAAATGCCTCAGGCATTCATGTAACATAGTATGCTGGTGTCTCCTGGAGTGTCAGTCAGATTGTACTGAGTGGCATAGTTATAATCTCAAGGTACCTGGAAGGCAGGATATGCAAAATCTGTAAGGAATGGCTGAAGAGTCTAGGACAGTAGCAGTAGAGATTAGGAGATAGTGCTGAAGAACAGTAGAATTAAGGATTAAGAGAAAGCAGTTCAGAACAGTAACAGTAGTGACTGAAGAAAGTAACTTTTGGCTTTCAGTCCCTCTAAAAGCGCAATAAAGGAAAGTTCCTGTGTAATCTAAATTGACTGATAATATGTCAGAATACAGAGAGGTTGAAAAGCCAGTGAAGGAGTTATTAGAAAAAAACAGCTGAGTTTCCAAAGTTACAAGTTTCAAATAAGGCTGGGGAGTTTCATAAAGGAGAAAGAGAAATACTGTACCCAGAGCATGTGGCTCCAAGATGGAATATCTTTATTTCAAGTGGCTTTAATGGCCAAAGGAAGACAATGGAGTAGAATGCTCCTGGGTGGAAGGACAAGACAGAATTTTTGATTCTTTGCTTACGTATTGAATCGCATATCCCATGGAGGATGGTGGCCAAGAGATACCTCTTTATTTATCAAGGTTTTGTTCAAGATACATTTCTTTATTTTGGTGCCAGAAACAATCAGCCCAATTTCAAAAAACTTGCTCTCAGCATAAGTGACTTAGTCTGGTGCAAGTTTTCCCTGATTCTGAAAAACGTGTTCTCACTGAAAATTACTTACTTTGGTGTAAGTCCTATCTATAAACAGGCTTACACAGGGAACCAGATTCCAAAAGATTTGCTCTCAAAGCGATTCATGTACTCTGTGAGTAAGACTCGAGTAAATGACTTTCTCTGAGAGCCCATGTTTTGAAATCTGGCCCTTTAAGTTGCACAACCATTGCTTACCAGACGCTTTTGCATTAGTTTTACTTAATAACTTAAGTAGTATTCATAAACAAAGTATATGCATTTGATTGAAAACAATCTATGGAGAAGGCAAGACACTACAAAAGCACATTTCAGATAAAAAAAGAGGAAAATGTACATTTTTGAATGCTTAGAGTCACTGAAGAAAGAACAGCCACAGACTACTGCAGAGGTTAATGTGAAAGTTTAGCAAGGAATTCATGACAGCGCATAAAAACTACTAGCCTGAAAGTCACTGAAATTAATAATAAATACACTGATATCCTGAAACAATACCACCAAAATAATTTCTGACATTCCTGTATACAGACATAAAATCACATAAAAAAATCTAATAATTTAATTTAGTCAAACTAGTTCTCCAGGATGAGCAAGTCTGCCAGGACTGCAGCACAATGCACTACATATATAGTGATGGGTTGCTTTATAGAAAAACAAATATTTGTTTTTAAGACAGAGGAAAAAGATTAAAAAAAAAAAAAGGAAACTTTTTCCCCTGTTCCCAAGGTTGGATGACTGCAGACTTGAGATACATATGCATGATGTAGCATTGTGCAAACTGCAGCCACCAAATGCAGGTCAGTGGAGTGGTCTGTAGGCTATATCTTGCATAGTACATCTTTTTTCATTTGTAGATATACAGTGGAATCATATGACTCACTTCTTCCTGACATCTATAAGTCCATGCAAATATATATATTCATATAGTCTCACAATAATGAAATGCAATAGTGTTGCTAAATAAGGTCTGTAAATTTGCATCTTTTAAAAACTGGAAGTATTTCTTTGACATGTCAGCTACACTGAATGCAAAGTCAGGAGAGTTATGCTACTGTCTTCATTATTTAGTAATACATTTGAAGGATGATTATTAATGATGGAATGGTTAGTGTGAGTTCTGTTTAGGTTTTGCAATAATGGACTACTGGGATTTTGTGGATGGGCACCTAGTGTGTTTCAGGAATGGTGTGGTGCAGTTCAGTGATTTAGGGTTAGGCCTTTTTAATGTGCAGCTACCTTTGTTTTTTTGCAAGGCATATTAGCTTAGGGTATTTTTGGTAGTAGAAGCAGAGGTTTTGTGCTAAGAAAGGGGGGGTTGGGTCTGAGTGTTATATCAGCATGGTGGGTGGAAGAAGGGGCCCCATATCTTAATGTGTAAAGGGGGGTTCTTTTCACTTCTTTTTTTCTATCAGACAGGTTTTGTAGTGAATAGTTTTCTCACTCTGCTTAAGTTACCTGGCAAATGGTTAATGAATGACTGGGGTGCTTATATAGCAGAGGCAAGGTGAGCATTTGCCACATGATCAGGATTTGATTAAATATTATGGTTGGACGGGTTATTTGGGTAATGAGAGATGAGCATTCTAACATGTTATCTCTTCAGTATTTGCTATTGGGATTTGGCTGAATATTATTTTGGTTATTTTACTAAGTATTCAGAGAAGAGTGCTTTATCATGCTACTTCAAAATGTAATTGTTTATCAGTTGTATTTACCGTATATGTTAATTATGCTTTATTATAAATTATTCACACAGTCATTAATTTAAGATTATTGTGTTATGTTTAGAGAAAAGCTCCTGACAACAAATGAAGATTGTATTTGCCATTGCTTTGAAGAGTTAAACATATCAAATTATGGAAAATATACCAGATATTAATTTACCAATCATGAATATTTTAGTTTATAGGCATTTGAAGATTAATGTCTTTGTGCATTATATAAGTCAAATGAAAATACTTGACTTTGCTTGTTTTTTATCCGATAATATATAAGCACAATGTTTGATCTAGGTTGCTCTCCATGCAGCAGTAATTAGAAATGCCCTGTATAGATGCAAATGCTTCCAAAGTTAAAATTTCCCTTAGAATAACTACCTCTGCAACCTTCTCCAGACCCTCTGCTGCTCTAGGTGCATCTGAGTTGCAATCAGAGCAGATATGCCTTGATGTATAACTGCAGCTCACACTGAGTATAGCTCCCATTCTCTGTCCACGTGCTATCATACCAGTCCAGTCAAATCTACTCACTCTTCTCCCTGGTTAAACCCATAATAAAGAAGCAACCTTGGATGGACACTTTCCTGCTATCTCTGTAGCCAACCTGGTGGACATGGGCATCCTGAGGCAATGTAGTAATTACTTCATATATATGGACAATCAATTAATCCTGAAACAAACAAACAAACTAACACACAAACACAGTATGTGAGAGATGTAGTTACACTGTGAAAATTGAAACACAACTGTCACATACTGAGAAATCAAATGACAAATAGGTTGCCAGCACATGCACATCATTTCTCTCACCAAATAAGGTCTTGACACATAAACCCACATATGCAGATGTAGTCACAAGCAACTTTCTAAACCATCAGAGGCCTCCAGAATGCTCCCATTAGAAACCACATGCAAAGAAAATCAAATCAACACCAACCACTATGTATAAAAATACACATCACAGTGTCTCCATAAGTAAGCCCCTAAGAAAAAATACCAAATTCAAACATCATATTTGTAGCAGACTCCATTGTGAGACACATGGATGCCCCACTCACCAGGTTTGATAAACAGAGGGTTACAGTCAGTTGCCTGTCAGGGGCCAGGACTCGCCAGATTACACAGGTACTCAGGTCACCCAACCATTAGTACTGGTATGACTCAGACATAGTCCATGTGGGGGTGAATGAACTGAGATGTACTTCTCTAGACTATATGAAGAGAGACATGGTGGACCTCTCTGAATACATGTCTCAGGCAGGTATGAGCCTTGCATTCTGCTGCAGTCTACCCTCACCATGAATGATACCACAATACAAACAGAAAATGATTGACTTCAATAATTGGCTTAGCTACTGGCATCATTCCAAGGGGATCCAGCATTTGTCTGCTTGGGATAACATGATCAACAGACCACACTGCTTTGCCAGAGATGGTCTACGCCTGTCACCACTAGGTTTTGAATACTAACCAAGGCATTAACCTCCCCAAAAGTGCATTTTTTAGGCAGTGCCAAACCTATAGACCTTCCAGCATAACAAATTCTTCTAATGCAAAGCTTAAGGTACTACTGCTGAGTGCTAGGAATCTTAACAAGCAGCTGTACTCCCTGGAAGCTCTCCTGACCCTTGAAAATGCTGATATGTGTGTAGTAATGTTCAAGGCTGTGGAAAGATCCTTTGCATTGCAAGGCTACAATGTCTATCACACATTCAGACTACACTCTGAATAACAAAAAATGAAAAGAGGAGGTGTTTCAATTTACATAAAAAACAATCACACCTCAAGATTGGTCAAGCAGTATGACTCACTTGAGCTACTTCATGTCAAGCTGACAATAGGTAAAACACCCCACCATATCATTGCTAGCTACAGGTTACCAACCATGAAACATGAAAACCACTCTGCATACTTGAAGTTGCAACAATAACATCAGTTGGCCCAACACTCTACTCATGGGCAATTTTAACTACCCATCCATAAACAGGAAAACATATAATACCACTAATATGCAGAGTCAGCGATTCTTGGACTTTGTTAATGCAATTGCTCTGGAACAGCTGGTCTGCACTCCCACTAGGGGCTCAAATATCCTTGACATAGTACTCATAAACATGGGGGAGCATTGTACACCCCCATCATAATGCCTCATTGGTATAACTTTACTTTGAAGTAAATTTAATGGTAGAACCCCCATCAAACCTTAAATCCCAAAAGAATATTTCCAAGGCAAATTACCTTCTATTAAGTGATAGCACAGGTAATTTTAAAGTGCCTCCTAACCTCATGAATATGGACGCCTAAGTATAAGTATGCATGAATGCCCTCAACAACCACTTAAACAATGTCAAGGTAAATGTAGATGACCTTTGGCTGACCAAGTTTGCTGATAAATGCAAGTTGAGAGCAATCATTGACTCCCAAAATACTGCTGATATCCTGCAGAAAGGACTAGCACAGACTAATGACTGGTGTCAGAGTCATGGCCTCAAAATAATAGCAAAGAAGTACATCATAATAGGCTTTCAGAAATCAAATACCTCTATGAATTACAACATTGACTGCACCCCCCCCCACACCGAGTGGACCCAGTGGTACACAGGTAGATAGGAATCTGAACTTTGACCACCATGTGAGGAAATCCTTCTCTGTGTCTCAGCTTAGAAGTAAGGACATGGCAGTAACATTTAAGGATGTCATAGTACCACTGTACTCAGCACTCATCTGACCAATAATCTGGTACAATGCACCCTTTGGCATGCACCTCAACAGGCATCTGAAACAGTTGAAGCATCCTCAGAGGTTTTTCACCCATAAATACAGGGTATAACCAACATGTCATATGCGGACAGATTAAAAGAGCTATCACTGTATTTAGTTTCCTACTGATTACTGAGGACTGATCTATGCCTGACCTATAAGGCAGTCTCTGACCCAGCTCTGAAGAAAATGTTACATATTCACAAAACTAACTGCATGAGGGTTACCCACTCCAATGATCTAAGCCCAATTGCATATTCAGAAAAATAACCGAATGGGGGTTACCCACTCCAAGGATCTAAACCCAATCTCTGACATGAATAGATCGTGCTGGACAGACAGACATGCCCCAGAAATTGCCCCATCTCTGGAATAGGCTTCCTATTCAAATGAAGCAGAAGCCTTTCCTGACCATTTTCAATTCCAATCTGGACTAATGGATGGGAAATTGCAAATTCACTCCTGTGGTGGCACCCATGTCCCTTATGGGCACAGGCAGTCTGAAAAATCCGTCAAAAGCCCACTTGCAAACCCTTGTTAGCTTTCTCCTAGGGACAGAAAATCGGATAAAATCTCAGTAAACCTGTCTAGGCTTGCAAGGGCTTTTGAGCTATTATCCAATCTCCTATAAACCTCTAAATGTCAGACTTCTCAGCTGGCTGTGGGTCATTCAGATCATATGCAGATGGTGGATATGTGCTCAATAATACACTCTGTTTAGCAGGGGAAAGAAAACTGCCTGCACATGCTGGTGTCAGTTCTTGACATTGTTCCTTTTTCCTGTATCGGGGGTGTCACAACATGGATTAAAAAAAAAAAAAAAATGGCATAGTCCTTTTAGATGTCCATTTATTCCTACAGATTATTATTATCTTTATTATTATTTTTTAAGTTTACAAGTGAGGTCTGGGTATCATTCAAAATAGCTGGTGCTTTTAACACATCTCACATTATCTTTATATTACATTTATTAATTGACTTATTAATTAATAACCAGGACATGGGACAGATCCAATGACCCCTTTCACCATGACACTATCCAAGAAACTTAAATGCTGCAAACATAAAATTAACTGGCCTAATAATAATAAAGCATTTGTAAAGATTTTCAAGGAAATAGGCTAAGATTAATACAATCATTGATAGGAAAATAAATCATAGCACAAGATAGTTCAAGTAGAATTTGAGTATAGGAATAGAATTCATAGTAAAGAGTCTAAGCAGAGTTTGTATACAGCTTGCAAGTGAGAATAACATTTGCTCATAATGAATACAAAATATTTAGCAGTAGTTTAAAGTATTCAAATTTCCGTAAGGTAGTAGAAAATGTCATAGGAGCACAGTGTACTTTGCAATGGCAAACAACGTTGTTTAAAGCATTTGAAATTTGATTGTATGCTATGTTCATCAAAGGCATTTCATGGGAATTGTTCCAGTGCCATAACAGACCCCATTACCCCCTTCTTATTTTAAATGTGTAACTGTTTTCCATTCTCAGTGTAGAGATGTCTATGTGTGCCATCTTGATTTTTGATTTCTATATATTCACTCTTACTGAGATCTGACTTGATTGTGATCTGAAGCCAGAACAATACATTTTAACTATTATCTTATAGGCTGATTTTATCTTTATTGGACAGGCTTTCAAAGAAGTCTTTAGTTTTGGTCACAATATTCTGTTCTTCTTTTCCTTCTAATGTACTTTTTATTGTTGTAGTATCATCATCACCATCGGTTATATGTTGTCCTGTCATGATCATTTTTAGTCTGTCTTAGAATGGCTGCTGTATTACATGTGTTTGAGAGCAAAGTGGTGGAGATTAAAAGAAGTAAATCAAAGCTGGATTAGATGCAGTTTGATGATTATGTTTTCTCAAAGGACATCAGCTTGGTACTGTTTCAATAACAGCATCAGTGAATCTGCCCTTGTTGGGGGGCAAGGGGTCTTGTTATCTTGGAAGCATTTTTTTTTCATTTGGGTTGAAGCTTCACCCAGTTATGTTGAACTGGCTGGATTTTTGACCAGTATTTTCTCAGACATATTTAGTAGAAGTGCTATGGAAAACTAGACTGTAGCAAATACATTGATATTAGCAGTTTCAGTTAAAAAGGTATTTTAAATACATACATAAAAGGCTTCCTGTAGAGATATATCTGATCACTATAGCTTTTTATTTCAGAATTCCTGGGAATCATAACAAGCAGACTTTTTTAATTATCTGAAAACTAGCTTTAAGGAGCAGACTAAGTAAGACCCAGTGAACAGCTAGAAATCTCATCTGTGCACTCCATTGTACTGTACCAATGGCAGTTCTCATGTAATTTCCACACAGGATCATAGGAAGTTACTAGGCTATTGGCCCTGAGAACTTTACAAGCCTAGCCAAGAATTTAGCCCATGTTCCAACAAGTCAGCACGCTATGCCACTGTCAAGCAGGTGTATTTTCTGTTCCCCATCCAGTTATTCAGGTTGCACTTAAAAAGGTTTAATGAGGTACTCTGCTTTATGTTTCTATGACAAGAAAGTGCAAAATACATAAGTCCAAAAAGGCAGTTCATATTAATAAACAAACAACAACAAAAAAACCTTCAAATCAGTTTTCAAGTTTACTTCTCTCAAAAAACTCCTGCTTGGACAGGATATCAGACTTCAGATGAGATATACTTGGTTCTGAACTTGAACTAACATAGCTTCTATGATAAAAAATATTACTGCAACTGCACTGCAATGCATAGATATACAGGAATTTATTTATTTATATATATATATATATATATATATATATATATATATATATATATATATATATATATCAAGTTTATCAAAATAAAAGCATTTTACTGGAAAAGCTCACCAAGACTCTACCACAGCTTGCGGTGAGAAAAGGGTTAGTTTGCCTTTGATTTCTTGTATTTTATATTAATTGATTGCCTTTTTTCTATTTTGCATACTGTGATTTGTTTTCTTTACACTGTGTTTTATTTGTATTCTGCTTTTAATTGCATATTAAAACTTGGAAAGAGACCACAGCTGTATCTCTTGAGAGTTAGACAGATATTAGAACAGATCAATTAAGGAGTCACACAGAAGTTAGGTCAGTTAAGGTTAATTATTTGTGAACTGAGGGTGGAGCTAGGAACTAAACCTTTTACTTAAGGGGTAAAATAAATGATTTCAAAGCTTTACTAGAAAAATTCACCTAGACTTTGCCACAGCTTGCTGTGAGGGAAAGGTTAGTTTGCTTTTTATTTCCTGTATTTTGTATTACTTTATTGCCTTTTTTCTATGTTGTATACTGTGATTTGTTTTCATTACACTGTGTTTTACTTGTATTCTGCTTTTAATTGCATATTAAAACTTGGAAAGAGACCACAGCTGTGTCTCTTGTGAGTCACACAGAATTTTTCCAGCCTCCCACCCTGTTGCTGTTGTATTCTTAAACACAACTGTCTTTCTAGTTCCCTGCCCCTTACGTTAATTTGACCACATATCGCCTTCCCTCTCCCCTTTCACTGACTTGCGTGAGTAAACACAAAATTATTATTTTGCGAAATCACTCCCCTTCAACTACTTAAATTTATTAGCCACCCCACTGTATTCCACAGACCCAGAATACAAAAGTTCCCAACCTCCTTCATTCTATCTTGCTCTTTTAAAATTAGTGGATCAGCACTTAGACAACTGAAACTTAAGTTTCCCTCTTTCATACCAAACTGCTTAGTGCACACTGCAGTGTTTAATATCAATCCATGTTTTTTCATCTTACATTTAAACATCTATTGCAAGACCAACAGTTATTAGAGAGCCAACATTCTGCCTATCAGTAGTAATCTTGGGATTAGTGCTTCTGTTTTCTCCTGGTGAGAGAAGGAGTACAGGGACATTATTTCCTGGACACTGCTGATCACCAGTAAGCCTAATAACTGCTTTATAGGTACAACTTGGAATTTGTGCTTATATGTTCCTGGTGAGAGAAGGAGCAGAGTTCATTGATTCCTGACTGTTTCTCGTGGGACAGTCAATGCTTGTGTTTAACATTCCTGATTGGTCTGGTTGCTATTCAAGGAATGTACCAGGAAAAGGCTACCACAAGCCTGCAGACCCTTGCATCATCTGGGACAAGTCTGTGAATCACTAAACAGGTTGTGGCCTGCTTCTTATCTTGGGTTTGGTGCTAACATTTTGCTTCTGGTGAGAGAAGAAGCAAAGGAGCATTGTATCCCAGTAGAGTGAAGTTGTGGTGATACCAGCACTAGTAGTAGCCAGTCATGTGACACCACTATTTTCATCATTCTTGACAAGCTATTTTTTTTGTTTTCAGTAAGTACTGATTGATTTGTTTTTATCTTCAGAATATCTCCCTAAAAACTTCATCCTTAAATTTTCAGGATCTACATATTAGTTTCCCCTCAAGTGTTTGGCAGTCCTTTGTATAGACACCTATACTTTCAGTGACATTTTTCCTGTAAAAGCATGATGGCAATTTCCCCACATAAGACAACTAGTTTGCAGTGACAAGCACTGTCTCCATAGTTGCAAACCGTCTACGCATGACATTGATTGATATTCTCACTCTGTGTAATCAATAAAAAAGGGTCTGTTGCCATGGATATGAACTTTCCCACTATCTCCATTACCAGCTTGGTGGATATGGTCATCCAGAGGCAATGTGGAAATTGCCTCATGTTTACTGACAACCAGTTAATTCTCAAATAATCTGATATGGTATGTGAGAGATGTATTTACACAATGTCACTGGAGGGAAGGTTTTCACATAAAAGTACTCCTAATGTCAATAAGGTTGCCAGTAGCATACACACTGCACCCATCACACACAATTCAAAGCAGACATATTGATCCACATATGCTGAGGCACTTAACTGTAACTTTCCTAAACCACTAAGACCTCCTCGACAAAGGACACATAACAAATACCCTCAGCAGCCTCATATGCACTCTTTCAAAACAACACCCACATCAACACATAGAGCTACATCTCATGGAGCCTCTACCTCTAAGCCCATAAGGCAAGGCACCATACAATCCAACATTCTAGTCATTGGAGACTCCATCATGAGACACACTGATGTCATTCTCACCAGGCTGAGTAAGGAGAAAGTCATGGTCAGTTGCTTATCAGGGACTAAGATCCACCAAATTACAGAAACACTCAGGCCATTGGATCACAGGTACCAATATGACTCAGTCATAGTCCATATGGGGGGTAAATGTCTTGAGGTCTACCTCCCACTCTACCTCCCTAGACTGTATTAAGAAAGACATCATGGAGCTCTTGAAATATGTGGCTCAGGCTTGTATGAGTCGAGCACTGAACAGCATTTTACCTTCTCTGAGGGTGATGCCACAATATAAACAAAAAATTATTAACTTTAATAATTGGCTTAGTTTCTGATGTCATTATAAGGGGATGCAATATTTGTCAGCATGGAAGAGATGGTCAATAGACAATGCTGCTTTACCAGGGGTGGTCTTCATCTCTCCCCTCTAGGCTTTTGAATATTGGCTAAAACATTGTCTTCCTCCATAGTGCCTTTTTAGCCAATGCCAGACTGAAATTACTCTGACATAGCAAATCAAAACCAAGAAAATCTAAAGGTATTACTGCTCAATGCTAGAAGTCTAAACAAAAAACTCCACTCCCTAGAAGCTCTCTTTACCATAGAGAATGCTAACATCTGTGTGGTCAGTAGGAAATTGTTTAAAGCTGTGGATGGCACACCAACAGTGCAGGGTTATAATGCCTTCTACTGATTTAGAAAAGCTACTTCACAGGCAGGGACTAAAGGTTGAGGTGTCTGGTCAAACAGGACAATGCACTTCAGCTGCTCCATGTTAAATCACCATAACTAAAATCCAATACCACTTCCTTGCAAGCTATAGGTCCCCCTCTATGACACAGGAAACACATACCATGTATTTATACTTATTAGAAACACTAATCATCCAACCCAGCAGCACTTCATGGGTGACTTTTATTACCCCACTATTGACTGGGAATCCTATACAGCAGCTAACGTACATGCACAGAGATTCTTGGATTTTATAAATGTGAACTCCCTAGACCAGAGATGTCAATACACTAAGGGGTTCAACCATACTGGAACTGGTCCTCACTAATATGGGAGAGTGCTGCACATTCCCTACTGTAATGTCTTCTTGGTAAGGTCAGACAACAAAATGGTCTCCTTTGAAGTAAAATAAAACCTGGACCTCCAGCTAAACCTGGAATATTCAGGAACTACTCTAAGACTAATCTCCTGCTATTAAGTGAAACCTGGCAAAATGTCAAGCCCCCATAAACCCTGAGAACACTGCTGTCTATGCAGAACTGTTCACAGAAACCCTGCACAAGCATGTTAATTGCATAGAGGCAGCTGTACCCACCAGGAAGAAGTACAGAACTAACACAAAAAACAAGCTACCCTGGTGGAATCACAAAATCAATAGGCTGTATAACAGGAGGAAAAAATCATGTCAAAATTAGGAGTTGCAGCACCCAGCAGGATAAAAGCACTCTCATCAAACTAAACAAACAACTCAAAGGACAAATAAAGTCTACCAAAGGCAAATCTGAGGTAAATTTCACCATCCAGGCAAAGAACAACCACAAAGCATTCTTTAGCTATGTCCACAATCTCAAAGGCACTACACAATTGTGTATAAAGCTCACTGAAAATAGAGCCACCTATACTGAGCCAGAAGATATAGCAAACCTTCTGGCTGATATATTCAGCTCCAGCTTTACCCCTCTCTCCCACTCAACCTTCCCTCAGGAAATACCATCAAATACAACTCCCCCTACTAAAACATGGGGACAAGTCCTTAATGTTCTCTGTAAGGCCAAGAACACTACATCAATGGACCCAGGCAATATCCCAGGATGCCTTCTAAACAGCATGAAACATGACCTATCAGAGCCTCTAGAATTACTATTAAACTTTAGCCTCTAAACAGGTTTTGTGCCTCATGAATGGAGAACAGCAACAGTCATCCCTCTGCACAAAGGTGGGCCATCTACAGACCCTGGAAAGTACAGACCCATAAGTCTAACTAGTCTTATATTTAAAGTCAGGAAAGAACTATCATGGAAATCATCAACAGAAATATAGTAAACCTCTAGACACTGGACCTAACCCAGTTTGGTTTCGTCAAGGGCAGATCATGCCTACTCAACCTGGTGGACTTCTTTGAAAAGGTAACCAAAACAATGGATGAGGAAAAAATGGTTCACACTGCCTACCTTGACCTGGCTAAGGTATTTGACACAATACCCTACTCAGGCATTGTTGACGAATTCTAGATCATTGGTGCACAACGTCCGGCCCTGGGTCCAAATCCGGCCCTCGATACAACACCATCCAGCCCCCAGAGAGTAACCAAATTTTTTTTTAAAAAAGTGAAAAAAAATCCTATGCCTTACTCCAGTCACGGAAACTTGCCAGCATGTGCTTACTTCACTAACTGGCTGCAGTTGCGAACACATCTAATTTTAGCTGCGGAAGAAACTATTCTTTGTTGTTTATAACTTGTAGTCTGTAAACAGCAGTAGCTTTCTGCAAGATTTTGTAATAAGTCATGGCTGCAAGCCAGGATAAAGTTAAATGCAAAGTTGATGTAGAAAACCGGCAATTTCATGACTGCTGTCTTAAGTAAAATCATCTGTACCTATTGTTAACTCATAATGACTTACTATGTTTTCAGGTGGTTCACAGATGTATTAAGAATTCATGTAGAAGCCCTCCCCAAAAAAAGGTTGTGGACCGCTGCTCTAGAGGTTAGGTACAAACTCATATGTCACCCAGTGAATAACCAATTGGTTCACAGACTGGACCCAGGAAATTAGAATTGGGGAGTCCACCTCTACAAAGAGGCCAATCACAAGTGGAATCATCAGGGATCAAGCCTTGGACAGGTGCTTTTTGGCATTAATTTTTCTGAAGTCAAGGCCAATGTTAGTGGTCTCATGCTGACTAAATTTGCAGACGATTGCAAATTAGAAGCTGTCATTGAATTCCACATTGACAGAAATATTTACAGGAAAAATCAGTTTAAGAACAATAAACTTTCGTTCTTACTTAAAAAAAAATGTAACATGTTTGTCATTATGGATTGTATTCATAGTTCACATATGCATACTCATAATTGGTGAAAAGCAGCTCTGTGCCCTTATTTAAATAAGCAAAGCATGAGGAAATTGCACTGATTTTCTGCAGTTTAGTCCTGAAATGAAAACCCAGAGCAGGTTAGCAAATATTAGCCAACGCAAAATGACCAAGAGTCACTGTAGTTAATAGCAGAAGGAGCAGTATGTGCTATAGTTAGAAGTGCTTTCAGTTATTTTTGGTATGCAGGTGCAGGCATGAGCCTGCTCTGTTCTCTTGAAAACATTTACAAAAAACTGTGCTGTGCTGTGCTGAGCTGAACATGACTAGCCTGCAGCTTACCCAAACTGTTTTATTATGTCTTTCATTTACTGTAAAAAGGTCTCCTTATGTGCACTCTCTGTTTGGCCTTCTATAAGATTGCAAAGAGGGGAAGATAGGAAAGTTGGAAAAATAGGACAGAGCGAGAGAAATTATGGGGTACACAGAAGAGAGACTTTCAGAGGATTCTGCAGGGGGTGGTAGGAGAGGGGGCTCTATGTTTTTGTGGGGAATATACCTCATGATTTCAAAATCTTTTTTAAAAGGGAAGTTGTGTATGGAGTATGTGTACAAAGTGTAAGGCAAAACTATAGGGAAGAGCAAGGAAACATATTAACATAAATGGTAGACAAGGCAGACAAGAACACTATGATGGACTGACATTGGGAGAGAACTCATAGACAGACAGACAAAAAAGGGAGTGGAGGAGGAAGTGTGACACATCAGCTACCACACTGATCTGGATGACCTCAGTTATCACCCCACATTCATGAAGCTGGAGAGGGGGACTAGATGGTGTGGAGTAGAACGCTTCCATTGGCTTGATGATCCATGACAATCTCTTCAGCAAGACTTGCACTCACTGGAGGAGAGATTACAGGGGGATGCAGGCTCCACTCTGCTGCTGTCTCAATAACAGCCTCAAATAGGCTTTTTTGAAAGTTTGAATGTTTTAACGGAGATCTCCTTACAGTGCGGAATGAGAAGAGTTCCCTTTTCTGCACTGTAGTGTGATCTCAGAGTTGGTATATTTAAAGAGTGGGGGGTGTGGGGGGTTCTGGGGGTCTTGCCCCCCTGCTTAAAACGTTCAGGAAGGTTATTTGTGTAGTTTATTTTTTTATTAGGTTTTCGAACTTTTAAAAGTTCGATCATATGGTGTCGAACATATGACAGTCGAACTTTTGAAAGTTTGCTTATCTAACATAGAACCCAGTAGTTCAGTGTAATACATTGACATTCATTTCTCTGGTTTCACTATACCGACAGTCACCTGATTGTCTTCGTAATTTATCAGATAGAAACTTGACATTGCATTAATGAATGATGGTCTTTTTAGAACATACATTTTATATGAGGTTTCATATGTTTTCACACTTTTGAGTGCTCTATAGATGTCCTGGAATCCTCTGCTGGTACTGGAATCTATTATATGAAATCACCTCTTCAGTTGTGCAGATATGAAAAAAAAAAAGAAAAAGAAATTTCCTTTATTCCATTTGCATGTCTCTGTAAAGGTTAACACCAGTTCATTAATTACATCTTGTTATCAGACTTAATTATTTTTAACTGAAGTCACATGGTTCATGTACTGAAGCAGTGCATTGTGTTAACCTGAGGAAAAGCAGCATGTTACAGTGTAAATGTGTACCTGGGACATGGTGAAATACTTCTTGCAAAACTACAGCAAAGTTGAGAAGGTATCCATCCTGGAAAAGCTATTATGGTGCATGCCTTTGCTTCATGAAGACTTTGGTGTGTAACTTTAATAAACTGTTGCAACTGGTATTGAATATTCCTGAGCTGATGTATTCAGAAGGACAACAGTATCTGTGAAAGGGTGTGGAGATGCAATACTGATGTATTGATATGCTTCAGAGATGTATGCTACTATGGCAACATCAACAGATAGATAATTTCAGGAAGAAAGGCCATTTTCCTGCAAGTGTTGCTAAGTTTGCAATTTCAAGTGACCAGTCTAAGCTGCAATGAAATATTCAAACCAACGTTTTGCTGTGTGTATGTGATGCTGGCCATTAGGTCTATGGAACAGTAATTCAACAATTAGTTTTGTACGTTATTCAGGATTGCTTAAAGCATTGCAGTTTGCAGTAACGGAATTATTCCCGAAATTGCATAAAGTAGCCAGTTCCACCATAGACCCCAGCCTCACTCTGACTTGTGTGTTGTGCCTTGGTCTAGTCATCCATTCTTAAAACAGAAAATTACATAAATTTCCAGAAATTAACAAAAACATTACTGATATTTCAGTAGATATTGCAACATAATTATAATAACTTTCACACTACAAGTTGAATTTTTCATATGACTAAGCAGTAACATTTATGAAGCATATAATACAAAACAGTTGCTACAACTCTATAACTGAATTGCAGTGTTAATAAAATACATTAAGCATTACAGGTATGACTCTGACATGGCAGCAGCAATGCCTTTTTAACAATAGATTGATTTAGGCCTTTTTAGTACAGACACACACACACACACACACATGGGATATGTGTGTCACCTCTGGGGTGAATTTGCCATCTCCCATCCATTTGTCCAGGATGCATTTGATAAGGATCAGTTAGGAGCTCTGCTTCATGTGAAATGGAAGTTTATTCCAAAGTAGCAGCAATCTCTGGGAGATGTAGCTGCTTCTCCAGCATGTTGTGTTAATGTTGCAGGCTAGGTTAAGTTTCCTAGAGCGAGTGACTCTTTTGACTTTGGCTTGCAGATGTGCCACATTTCCATCAGGGCAGGGTCAGAGACTGCCCTGTAGGCAAGGCACACATTGCTTTTTAGCGGTCTATATAATACAGAGTACAGTGACAATTGCTTCGCTCTATCCACATACTTCATGGTTTGAAGGCCTTGTATTTTCTTGGTGAGAAACCTGTGTGGTCTCCCAGCTGCTGCAGGTGTCTGGTGTGGTACATGCAGAAGGGAGTATTCTACTCTATTAATGGTCTGATGAGGGCTGAGTACAGTGGAGTTATAACATTTTTACACCTGGATGCGATGCACTTACTTATGAGATTTTCATAAGTTCATAGACAGGTACTAGGCTATCTGCCCAAAGGCATTTATAAGCCTAGCTGGAATGTGTTGGCTTTCGCCATCCCCTTAGATTAGTTCCCTGTGCCTCTGTCCAGCAGAACCATTGAAGTGATCCCTGGGGTAAGCTTTCTGTTTCCCATCCACTCATCAAGGTTTCTTTTGAAGAGGGTTAGCGAGGAGCTCTGCCTAATGTAGATTGGAATCTTGTTCCAGAGCATGGGAAGTCTCTGGGAGAGGAATCTATACCTCCAGCACATCCTATGTATTGTTGTGGTGAGGTTTAGATCCCTGGAGCGTGTGGCTCAAGGGGATATGGTTTTCTTTAGGTAAAGCATGTCCATCAATTCTGGGTTGGACATGGCCTTGTATGTGAGGCAGAGATCACCTCTGAGTAGACGGTATGCAACTGAGTACAGCTGGAGTTTCTTCAGTCGATCTGCATAGGGCATCTGCTTGAGGCCAGTGATCCTCTTGCTGAGGTACTTCTGTGGTCATTCCATCTGTTGCAGGTGTCTTGTAAGGTACATCCCAAATGGGGCATTGTACTCTATGATGGGTCTGATGAGTGATGCATACAGGGGCCCAATGACCTATTTCGATCTGGATGCAAACCCTTTTGTGATTAGGTGGGCCACATAGAAGGATTGTCTAACCACTTTGGCAATGTGATTATCAAAGGAGAGGTTACTATCTACTTGGGTCCCCAGATCCTTTATTACGTCTTCTGTATTTAGGGGGCTACCACCTATGTGATAGTTTGGGGGTACTTTGTTTTTTTCCAAAGGGGATGACTATACACTTTTTGGCATTTAGCTTGAGGCCATAGTTTTGATACCAGGTATCTGTCTCAGTGAGACCCTTTTGGAGGATGTCTTTGTCAGCCGGAGAGTCAATTATAGTCCCTAGTTTGCAGTCATCTGCGAAGTTGGTCAGCCATAGTCCTTCTGTGACCTCTGAGAAGTATATGCCGAGCAGGAGGGGTCCTAGGACTGAGCCCTGGGGAATGCCACTTGTAACCGGTTTAGAGTCAGACCTTGCTCTCGTAACTCTTACCATGTGGGTTCTGTCTGTGAGCCAGTTGGCAACCCATCTCATGACGTAGTGGTTTATGTTCAGGCTGGTGAGCTTGTCTATAATACCTTAGTGGGGAATAGTATTGAAGGCCTTTACGAGGTCCAGGTAGGCTGTGTGGACCACCTTTCCCTCATCTATAGCCTTGGTAACTGTCTCAAAGAAATCCACCAGGTTTAGGAGGCATGATCTGTCTTTAACAAAGCCGAACTGAGTAGGGTCCAGTGTTTGGAGGTTCTTAATGTCTCTGTTAATGAGATCCATGATGATGCACTCCATAGCTTTGCAGACCAAGCTAGTCAGGCTTATAGGGCTGTGGGCACATAGCCTGTGGAGAGGATGCACTGATGCTGTGTTTTGGCTTTGTATTCCCAGAACTTACTCCACTGGGTTTGATCATTTCCACTTGTTGTGTTTAGTTCTAGACCCTGGCTTTGGCACCAGTCATTTGTCTGTGTTAGCTCCTCCTGTAGTATGTTAATATCATTGGATTTCTCATTATCCATGGGTTTTGGAGACTTTTTAATAAGGATGATCCATGGCCTTGCAGATGAGACTGTTAGACTTATGAGACTTTCTTATGCATGGGGATTACTGTTGCTCTTCTCCACCCTGCTAGAACAAAGCCAGTTCTCAGGATATGCTTAAAGAGAGGCCATTTAGATGTGACCTGGTCTCTAGAGTGGTATAGTATGAGTGATAGCATCTACTACCAGTTCAGCACATAGCTTGGCATTCTCTTTTAGATTTTGGACATAGTTAAAGAATGCCTTATGATTATTCTTAGCTAGAAATACTATTCTAGCTTCATACTTAGCTTTAGATGACTTTAGAAGATTTCTAATTTTTTTTATTCAAGCTGTGGAGGAAATTCTTCCTCTGCTGAGTCAGTTCTCTATTGTTCTTCCATGCTATTTTTAATTTCTTTAATTTTTATTGTTCTTCCATGCTATTTTTAATTTCTTTAATTTTTAAGAAATACTGATATTCTTTGAATGTGATGTATGTCTTCAATGGTGTCCATATAGGCTTAACTTTTAGCTCAAGGGAAAATACACCAGGAAATGTTGCAATTTACTATTTTGTGACATGATGTATATGGACTGTATTAGGGGCTATGCAGGGAAAATAAGGGAAAGTAGAGAGACTCGTACCTCTCAACTGTACATATTTTTGCAAAATGTTCAGATTTTTGCATCATATTTTTGTTCCATTTTTCATAAAACTGGGGTTTTCTGATAAAATTAGTGGCAAATGATTAAAGACTGAAGTTGGAAAATAATGACAGACATTTGAGTTTCAGACTTTATACCCTTCTGAAAATTCATGCTGATGCTAAACCTGTTATTCTATCAACTTTCAAAGTTTATAAGAGCAATATTTAAAAATTGTCCCTATTTTTGGGCCTTTGCCCAACTTTTATTCATGGCTTTGTCCAGATTTCTTACTGTAAGAGGTTGACAGGTATGGAGGGACTACAGCCAGACAGAACAAACTCTTACTTTAAAATAAAACACACCAGACTTAGAGATGCTCAAATATCAGTAGATATATATTATTAGACCACAAAGCTTTTGGGTAATACCATTCTTCAGTGTAAAGACATTAAATAAAAGAACCTGATTAAATAATTTAATTTGACAATCACATGCCACAACAAACCAATTAAAAAGTAGCATCAGTGACTAAAACATTAAAACCAATCAATAATATGTGGACTGAGTCTTATATAGAATTAATTATAAAAATTATTATAGAGAACGGTTATCTTAAACACATTTTTTTACATTTTAAAATAGGCTTTAAGCTCACTGCTGATCCATTCATACTCCTGGACTTCAGGTGTATTATTAATGTCACCACCCCTTATGTTTTTATATGCAACATCCAAATACCCTAAACATAAAATCACAATCAACTTCACAGTCCATTGCATGTTTGGCAAACTTGTTCATACCGGCATTTCTGTGTATGTCAAAACGATATTCAATAATTTTGTCCTTTAACTTTCAAATATTCTTGCAAACATAAAATTTTGTGCATTTTTTATATGTGGCTAGATATACAATTTGAGGTTTGTTACATATGGCAAAACACATAAGTGCAAAACATTCCTTGCTTATGAAACAGAAAAAATTAGTCTCTATTAAAATATATTTACAACACGAGCAATTGTAGCAAGGGAAAGTACCTATACTATTAGATATAATCTTCCTATTAGTTCTCTTAATATTTTTATAACATAAGTATTGTTTTCAGTTTGGACAGTTCCTATATGCAAATCCACATCTAGCGCTAATAATATCCTTTAATTCAGGTAGAGTTTATAAGATGCCCCAATTATTATAAATAATTTGTTTAACATCCTTGGTTTCCCTTATTATAGGTAGTACTATACCGTAAATAATTATTCTTCTTATTGGCATAATTTATGCCTTATTACCCATAAAAAATGGTTTACTGAACTTATTTTACCCAGGACTTGATTTTTTTTTAATTTAGAGACTGGGCATCATATCCCATCTCGCCGAACTCTCCCAACATGAGATTCATCTGCTCATCACAAACTCTATCATCAGTGTTAAGCCTACTAACCCTTAGCATTTGGGTTTTGGCAACACACTTAAATATATGATTTGCATGCATGTTATTCTTTTTTTTTTTTTTTCAAATAGAAATTTTATTCATTTGGCTTTAAGAAACAAAACATAAACAAGACTCTTGCAGTTTTGAAAAGAACATTATACAGCAGATATACAAATAATAATAAAAATAACAAAACGTATTTGCAATATGTACAAAAGTGCTGCCTAGCGGTGTTCCCAACCCAGGAAATAATCATACTGAGAAAAAGAAAGAACAACAAAAATGTAGGTGGGTAGGTACTGTAATTAGTCAGAATGTTAAAGCCTCAATCTAATATGTAGAATATGAGATATGGTAGAAACCCCCTGTGTAATGATCTCAAGCTACAAAGTTGAGCGTAATATGAGTCATAGTGAAGTTTAGGTGCATAAGGAAGCAACATAGGAGGGATAAGCCTATAGTATTAAAATACTCATTCAAAATAACAATAGTTAATTGTCAGCCAGAAGCTCAAATATGACATTCCAGAAATTCTGGAAGTAAGTGCTTTTACCAGCTTTAGTAATGATGAGCTTTTGAGAAGTGATATATTTAACAGCTATATTCCTGAACCCACTCCAGGACATTTTAGAGCAATCTAGCCAGTGTTTAGAAATGTAGAATTTAACTAGTAGACAGACAAGAGTGTTGTTAGGATATGCAGTTTCAATTTCGAAAGTTTAAGATTAGTAATATGTAATAGAGCCATCTTCCAGGAAAGGGCTGATTTGTGATAGCCCATCTTGTGTAGTCTCACCTTTAGAGAGCACCAGATGCTTTCAGAGTAGTGGCAAAACCAAATTATATGAAGTATATCAGCATGGGGGAAGGAATAGCAGTGGCAAGTAGAAGATAGGTTAAGGTTAAATTTGTTTAGATGTGTGTGAGTGTAATACAAATTATTGTTAATCATAAATTGTGCCTAAGTAAGCTTTTTGAAAGAGGAAAATAGTAGTGTAGATTTAATGGCTTCTAACTTTTGTTCATGTAATAGGGTAATACCCTGTTGATCCCAGTATTTCGCATATACCAATCTCTCCTGAAAATGAATTGTGTTTATGAGTTTACAAGAATGGAATAACATATTCTTATTACTTGCTAGGATATGGAGTAGGTTGGAAACTTGAAGGAAGTCATTGTCCGGAATTGTAGGGTCTTGTATTAAGGAAGTAATAAATTCTCTGATTTGTTGCAATATTATAATGTATTTTTTAGATAGTTTTAATGTATTTCTTAGTTCTAATGGTGAGAGAGCTTTGTTTTAATGTAGGTCCCAAAGTGAGTAGTCTTTTATTAGAGGATAGTCTCCAAGATTGATCATGTTGTTGTTTAGCTTGATGATAGGGTTTAGATGAATGGGTTGGAATAGAAGAAGAGCTTTGTCTAGCTTCAGGGATTTAAAAATCTCTTGGAAGGATTTGATTTTGCACTTCAGTATGTGGTGGATTTTTAATTGTCTAAGAGTCAATGGGTCAAGGAAGGGAAGAGCTTTGGGATTTAGACTAATTTCCAGAGCATGATTGTACCACATTTTAACCCAAAGGGGGGTGGTCCACGTAGGGCTGTTCAGATGGTAATTTGCAATAGTAACTAATCTGTTTGCTTGCAAAATTCTGTAGTAAAGCTGTAGGTCTGGCATGTCAAGGCCTCCTTTGGATTTTGAAAATGTAAGCCTCTGATATGACACCCTAACCGATTTCGGATGCCAAATGGATTTTGCAAAAGCTTTATGTGTTTTCATGAAGAGAGAGTTGGGGATAAAGGAGAAGGAAGCATAAAGGTAATAGAGAAGCTTTGGGAGGATATTTATTTTGAAGATGGATATTTTAGATAGTTGGGCCAATTTCAATGTTGCCATCTGTACAGATCTTGGGAGAGAGATGACCATAATTTGGAAATGTTGGAATGAACTATAGAGGAGAAAGAGTGGTCGAAGCAAACTCCTAGATATTTCCAATGATAAGACAATTTAAAGGGGGAGTCTGAGAAGAGGTTTTCTCTATGAGCTGTAGGGTTGATCAGGAATATGAAGGATTTATTCAGGTTAATTCTGTAGTCAGAGATATGAGCAAAAGTGCTTAGGGTAGTCATTATTTTTTTGTATCTGACATCAGATGTTCAAAATAAATGTTCAGGTCATCCACAAATGCAGTTAAACTTATATTTGTATGTAGAACTTTGGGAATTGAGTGGTGGGTTGGTTGTCTAATCGAGAGAAAGAGAGGTTCAAGATACAAGTTGAGAAGAAGAGAGGAGAGGGGGCACGCTTGTCTGATACCATTTGAGATTTTTATTAGTTAAGATAATTTCTTATTTATGTAAAGGTGCATGAATGAACTATTATATACAGTCTTGATCAGATTAATGAACCCAGAGGGAATATCAAAATAAGATAATACTATGAAAAAAAATTCCAGTTGACCCTATCGAAAGCCTTACAAGTGTCTAGTATCATTGTGTTTCTTGGGTTTTTGTCATTCTTGGTAAGGCCTATCATCGATTCTGGAGTCAGTGTATTGTCCCATGTATGTTTTTTGGACATAAAGCCTGTTTGTTCTTTAGAGATCAAGGAGGCAAATATGTTTTTGAGTCTTTCAACTAACAAGGAGGATAACATTTTAATGTCCAAGTTCATTAATGAGATTGGCTTATAGTTATTCATGTTTGATAAATCCTGATTGTTTTGGGGAGTAGTATGGTCTTTGAATGGTTAAGGTATAGGCCTGAAATGCTATTGAGAGATATACAATTAAATAGATTGAGTTGGATAGGAGCAAGTATGACTTTAAAAGTTTTATAGAAGTCAGTAGAGTAATCGTCAGGACCTGGAGCTTTCTCTAACTTAAGGTTATCTATGGTGTTGATGATTTCTTGAATGCTAAAGGGGGGTAGGTAGGATCCTTTTTTGTTCTTCATTGAGCTTTGGGAAAGTAATATTGTTGAGATATCCTTTTTTCTCTGGGATTGGGGTTTGTTGATTGCTCCTTGCATAGATATCTGAATATAATTGATGAAAAAGTGAATAATCTGTGTGTCTGATTTATAAAGTGTGTCCTGGTAATGAATAAAGGCTATCCTTGGTGACTTCCATTTGTTTTCAATTAATCTGACTAATACCTTAGAGGGGGTTTGTAATCATTCAGAGTATTTTGTTATATATCTTAGTTCTTGCAGGGACTAGTTGGATTGGTGTAGATCAAATAATTCATTTTGCTTATTTATCATTTCATTTTCCAAAGCCGGGGTGCTGTTGATTTGAAGCCTACCATCCATATTCCTAATTTCGGATATTAGTCGGTCTTCATTTTCTTTCCTCATTTTGTTTAGATAAGTGTCCTTTTGTATAAGTAATCCTCTGATCACTGTTTTACAGGCTGCCCATTGGATGTCTAAGGGAATGTCTACATTGCGAGGGTCAGAACTGAGTTCTTTTAGAGCTGAGGAAATTTCATCAATAACTGATGTGCTATGTAGAATATTATTATTTATAGACCAATTAGTGGCTGTAGGAATTGTAGATGGGCTGTAATCAAAATTTATTATTAGTGTAATCTTTGAGTGGTCTAAGAAAAACCTTGGATCAACAAGATATTTTAACTGCCACTTTGTTAACATCCTAGATTAGGAAGAAATCTATACATGACCATGAGTTATAACAGCTAGAAAAGTAAGTGTAGTTATTGTTAATGCGAGTATTATCCCCAAAAGAAATAGGGTCAATCAGCCCAAAGTCTGAGATTAACTCCAGCAGAGCAAGGAAGGCTTGTGAATTATATGCTTTAGAACTACTGGAGCGGTCAAGTTTGGGGTCAATTACTGCATTCCAATCACCCCCAGCAGATACTAGTAATTGGGGAAGTTAAGTAAGATGTTGTAAATTACCAAAATTAAATCATGTTGCCCTGAACAAGGTCCATAAAGATTTAGAACTAAGATTGGTTTGGGGAGAAGTGTGGGGTAAGATACGTGAAGTAGCACCACCTTCCCTCTTGGTCAGAAACTTTATCTATAATATTGTATATAAATGAGTTTTTAATAATAATAGCTACCCTTCTAGAGTTGGAACTATTTCCTGCTGTGATGATATCCTTAACCCATTTTCTATTTTTCTCCTGTTCCCAATCGTCTTTAACCAGATGAGATTCTTGAATAAAACAAATATCTGATTCTGATTTTAAGAGGAAATGCATTAAAAGGTTTCTTTTATTTTTATCTTGAAGTCCTCTTACATTCCACGAAGATATTTTCCACACCTTATCTATAATTTAGCCATAACTCAGATTGAATTGAAAGTAAATATGAGGTATCCAAAGGAAGGAGAGGTCTATTGTGAGGCTTAAGATTAGTTTTCCAGTTTAGTAGCCATAAAATACCTAGGGAGAATGCATCACTGAGCTCTCTCATCCTTACCCCTGTGCCGACCCACAAAACCCCTATACTTGAGAGAAGCAGAAAGAGTAAAAGAGCAAGTAAACATATACTTGAAACAATCCTGTAGTTACCTAATGTAAAGAACAACAATTTACATACTATGTACAGCACTGACTTAATTCCAAACGTCATCATCAGAAACCCTACTAGAAATAGCCAACTAGCTCTTGACTAAGGTATTGCCAAAAATCAAATATGTTAAGTAAATTGTACAATGAAGGATAAAACAAGACTAAAGTCCAACCTTGGTAGAAGGAAAGAGAAAGGAGGAGGGAAAACTAAAAGAACCCTTCCATTTGGGTCTGAAGGGAGAGAGATTAGTGTAGAATTTAGCTGTGAATAATAATAGTTGGTCCATAAGGATATAGTATTTAACAAAGGGTTTTACCCAACAACAGAGCATATGTGAATTATCCCATCTTTTTATACAACATAGTACAGATAACAAGGCTTAGATGCCGCACCGTAGTATATATCTGCTACAGGATATTGTAGTTACAAACCTAGCAACCAAAGTGATATCTAGTATTTATACAAACTTTTCAATAAAAAAAAAAAAGAATTTGTCCCTAATATGAGTCATTATTACTCCTAAAGGTTCAGTGCTAGACAAGGGGAAAAGTTATTCCCACAAGACAGTTCACTATGTAGCTGATCAGTGAAAGCACTGGCACAGTTAACATGGCATCGAAGCTTCCATGAATGTCAAACGGCAGATATAAACTTTCCTGGCATTAAGTATAAGAAGCAGAATATCCACAGGAGAGAGACAGAAAGGAAGAAGAGAGACAGAGAAAAAAAAAAACAGTGTAGGAGAGAAAAAGGGAAGACATCCTTAAAAGGAAAAAGGTATGAGCTAGCCTGAAAGCATACTACTAAACGGTGTTGTCTAGTTTAAATGTTCTATTCAGTAACAGACACCATATGTACTCATGAAGATTCGCATACTGTGATCTTGGACAAAAAAACTGCATACCAACCTCAGACCCATCAATACACTTGCTCTGGTTAGCCTTGTTCAGAACACCAACTAGATGAGTTCTCGGATTTATGCAGCACATAAAGATCATAAAATTCATATACTGTTATTCCCAAACAGCTCAGAGGACAATACGTTTCCGGCAATCGCCGCAGATATGGATATATAAGAACAAAATCTTCAAGCTGTTAATGTACTGGAGCCCAGCTGTATGCGTGCCTGCTAACCCTGCATGAATAGTTCATTGTTACAATCTTAAAGTACCTTAAAAAGGTGCAATACCAACTGATATATGAATCGATGAGCAACACTGAACAAAAACATTAAGTGGTTAAAAACAGCTCTTCTGAGACATTATGCAGAGTCAAATAAGCTTAATTTGAGCTCCGGATCACAAGAACAAAAAGCTTCCCATGCTTGCTTTAATGATCAAGGTCGGTTTCTAGCATAACTGTCAGCATGTTTGATATTTAGTTCGGAGAGACTTCAATTGCATGATAAAAAACTTCAATTGCATGATAAAAAAAAAAAAAAAAAAAGCATACCATGTTATGTTTCCTGACACCGGCATTACACTACCGGGAGTACTGAAAAAATTTGTACGGTTCAGTAACTTAGTCAGATTGGCAGTTATTGCCATTTCATGGACCCAGTAGCATCTACCTACAAAAGAGTAACTTCTTGAGGGCTAATGCTGGTAACATATCATCGACCTGTCTGAATTTTTAACCCAGATCAATTTTCTTAAAATAAGCTTAGGCTGAGAGACAGCTCATACTAGGGAATGCCTTGCTTTATAAGAGCAATACTCTAAGCCCAAAACTCATAACTAATCTCCTCACCTTAAAGAAAATTTCTCGCAGAGTTTTGCCAGTTCTGTGGCGTCCTGAGGCATCTTGAGAGCTTTGTTCTGGGCTAGAAAATACTTCTGGGCTGCATGGAGAACAAGGGAATTTTGGAGAGAGCAGAATTTGAGCTAGTATGGGTTAGGCTGGTCATGCAGGAAGCGCTCATACTTTCTTGGTGTGCATTAGCTTATAGGGATGTTGTTTGCCACCGTTTAAGGCCCCCCCCCCAGCAACCACTCATCAAGCAAGTCATACCTGGTGTCTAGGATTGAGCGCAGCTCTTTTCTTTTAAGAAATATTAACAGCAAAGTTATAGTCAGTGATTAATCTAGTTCAGGTCGGAAGGATACATCCAGAAAAGAAGTACAATGGCTCCGGTGAAAGAGAACAATGAAGAAAACAAAATGCAGCAGTAACTATTTATTACAAAGCCTCAAGTAGTTTCCCAAAGCATTTTTGAAAGATCGGGTTAGCTTCCTTTGGTGAGGCCATTGTGTATTTTATTTCATTCTGAAAAATGGTGAGTGTGTCAGGGAATCTCATCTGAAATTTAATCTTCCTTTTAATCAGATCTGCACAGTACAGAGATAATTTATGGCATCTTTCCTTTATTTCTGCAGGATGATTTTGGGGATGGAGATAGAATATGTGTTCCAGTTAAAGTGTTTAAGCTTTTTATATGTGGAGAAGATATCTTGAACATCTTGAAAGTTGAGGAGCTTCACATAGATTGCTCTAGGGCTTGAATTAGATTAACTTTTGTATAGTGCCCAGTGCTATCTTTTAATAATATAGTCAGATGACGATTCTCTTGTGTGCATTAATGAAATGAATACTTACTTTAGTGTTGGAATCAGTTGATTTTGCTCATACTTTTCTGGTAATCCTCTTATGATCAGATTATTTCTTCTGCTCCTCATTTTCAAGTCCAATAACTTTTCATGTATGTCTGCAAGGGCTTTATCTTTAGTCTTCACTTCTTTTCTTAGTAGTTCCAACTCCATTTCATTGGATTTGATTCTCCCTTCAGCTGCCTCTGTTCTATCAACAATTTGTTTTAAAGTGCCACCAAATGTACAGAGCTGTTCCGAGAAGCCTTGGACAGAGGATTGTAAAGGTAAAAGGGTGCATTTCAGGTCCTTCATGCTAATGGAATTTTCAGCCTTCTGTTTAATGCAATCTTAATTTGGATCTTGTTGTACTTTAGATGTTTTTTGCCTTTTAGGACTAACATCTTTTTCTGGGGAGGCTAATGCTGATACCTTGGTTTTGGAGGTTTGAGTATCCATACCTTCTGCTTCTTTAGGCATTTTTTCACCGTGGCTTAGATTACTTGGTTCCCTCATGGTTGCTTTCTGCTGCTGAGGTGCTGAAGTCTTCAGGCCTCTATTGTACACATGTTGACTTGTGCTGGAATCCTTTTAAGTAGCAAAACAGGCTTAAATTGAAGCTAAGTGATAATTTTTGAAGATTATTGATTTAAGACCAGGTTCATTGTAGTTTTTACTTTTTCTGCTGTTTGTAGCTGCCGATTAGTTGGCTAATGCAGATATTTACTACATGAGGTTGAGAGCTACATGGAGAGGGTACTTCTCAGATGGCCACCATCTTGGAATCGGCATGAATATTATTCTTATGTAAATACTGATTCACATCAACTTCCTTTTAACAAAAAGCAAATTCAAGGTCATGCTGCTAAACGCTAGGAGTCTCAACTTGAAACTGCACTCATTGCAAGCATTCTTAATCCTGGAAGATGCTGACATTTCTTCAGTCACAGCAACCTGGTGCAAAGCTGTGGAAAGCACCCCAGCCTTACCTGGTTACTCATCCTATCATACATTCATACCCCAAACTGTGGGCAGCAAAGCCAAAGGAGGTGGAGTTTCAATATATATTAAAGAATCACACACCTCCAGGCTGGTCAAACAGTGTGATGCACAGGAGACACTCCAGGTGCAGTTAACCATTGACAAGACCTCTGTTCAAATCATAGCTAGCTTCAGGGCCCCAAATTTGACTCAAGATGCCCACACCACTTATCGGGACCTCTTCAAATCTTTCAAGATTCAAACCTTTAACCTTATACTGGGTGACTTTAATTTTCCAACCATAGACTGGAAAAACTACTCATGCCAGAACACAAATGCCCAGAGATTCCTCAATGTTGTCAATGCAAATGCCTTAGAACAGCTAGTCAGTGCCCACACAAGAGGTTATAATACATTGGACTTGGTATTAAGTAACATGAGTAACCACTGCAGCACCCTTACAGTATCATCCCCCCTGGTAAGATCCAACCATAAAGCGGTCACTTTCAAAGACACCATCTCCCCTGACTCCCCCTCTAGCAATGGTCAAACAAAAAAACTTATCCAAAGCTGATTACAACCTCCTGAGGGATAGTATAATCAGCTTCACAGCCCCCTCCTCCTCTGTAGGAACTGGCACCAATGTCCAAATCTACCCCAAAGTACTACATGAGCATTTATATAGATGCATGGAATCAGGAATACCTGACAGGACAAACTCTTCCTCCACAAGGAAAAGTAAACCTGTCTGGTGGACAGCTGCAATAAATAAACTATATAACAAAAGGAAAAAATTGCTTCCAGGACCAAGAAGGAGAAGGTGCCCATTTGGAAGCAATCTCTCTCTAGCCTGAACAAGCAAATAAGAGCACTAGTGAAATCCTGTAAAGCCAACTTTGAGTCCAAATTGGCCACATCTATTAGAGATAATCATAAGGCCTTCTTCACATATGTCCGCCATCTCAAAGGAAGCACCCAGATCTCTTCAGAACTGGAGATCAAGGACACCACATACATAAATGCTGTAGATATAGCCAATCTACTGGCTGACAGATTCAGTGAAAACTTCTCCCTTTTGTCCCCCCACCAATAAATCAGGACATCCCCAGAACCTGCCCCCCACCCCTTATCTCTAGGAAACATGTCATCACTTAACTCTCAAAGGAAAAATATACAGCCTCCATGGGACCCAATAACATCCTAGGCTGCATCCTACATGAACTCAGGCATGAACTTGTAGCACCATTATGCACCCTATTCAATCAATGCCTGAGTACCAGCTTTGTCCTGGCTGAGTGGAGGACAGCCACTGTCTTCCCTTTACACAAAGTTAGAGCGTCCACTGATCTGGGAAACTATAGACTCATCAGCCTAACTAGCCTGATCTGCAAGGCCTTGGAATGGATTATCATGAACCTCATTAACAGGGACATTTGCAACCTCCAAACACTCAGCCCCACAAGTTTGGCTTTGCAAGGGAAGGTCATGTCTATTAAATCTGGTAGAATTCTTTGAGATAGTCACCAAAGCCATGGACGAGGGGAAGATGGTGCACACTGCCTACCTTGACCTGGCCAAATCCTTTGACACTATTCCCCACTTGGGCATAATAGATAATCTCTCTCAACTAGGCATCAATCCATATGTTACCAGATGGGTAGCAAACTGGCTCACTGATAGAGCCCACCTAATCAAAATAGGGGAAGTCACCTCAAGCAGTAGACCCGTAATGAATGGCGTACCCCAGGGAGTGGTCTTAGGGCCTCTGTTATTCAGGGTATACTTCTCTGAGGTGCAGGCCAAAACCAGTGGGCTATGGCTGACCAAATCTGCAGATGACTGCAAGTTGGGTGTGGTCATCAATTCCCCAAGTGGTGTGGATGTCCTCCAAGAGAGTCTCACACAAACAAATGACTAGTGCCAGAAACATGGCCTCAAGCTGAATGCCAAAAAATGCATCAGCATCCCCTTTGGAGAGAGTGATGTTGCCACATATTATCACATTAGTAACAATGTCCTAAGTACACAATCAGTAGTGAGGAATTTGGGCACCCAGGTTGATAGCAACCTAACTTTTGACCACCATGTTGCTTCCGTTGTAAGGAAAGCTTTCTACATGACCCACCTTATAAGTAAGGGTAGCTCATCCAGGGACAAAGAGGTCATAACATCCCTGTGTTCTTCCCTTATAAGGCCAATTATTGAGTACAATGCCCCCTTCAGCATGTACCTCACAAAGCACATGCAGCAGCTGGAGAGACCACAAAGATTCCTCACCAGGAGAATCCAGGGCCTCAAACATCTGCCCTACACAGATAGGTTAAAAGCCCTGTCCTTCAACTCAGTTTCATACAGACTTCTGAGAGGTGTCCTCTGTCTGGCATACAAAGCAATCTCAGACCCCACCTTGATGGGACTGCTGCATATCCGCAAGTCAAGCTCCACTCAAGTAACCAGTATGCGCAACCTCAACCGGGTCTGTGATATAAATAAGATTTGTTGGTGGGACAGATTTGTGTCCCAGAGACTCTCCCATCTGTGGAATAGACTCCCTCTCCATGACAAGCAGAGTACCTCTTTATCCCTTTTTAAGTGCAACCTGGATAACTGGATGGGAAACATAAAATACACCCCTGGGATTCCACCTGTGTCCCTCCTGGACAGGGGCTTTGGGTACTGACTTATCTAAATATGGGCTAAACTCTTGGCTAGGCTTATAAGGGCCTCAGGGCCAATAGTCTAGTAACCTCCTGTGATCCAATGAATGCTTATATTAATATTATTACTGCTTTTCAATAACCGTACTTATAAACTGTATCTACTGATTTCCATTATTTTGTTGCTGTGATTTGTCTACCGTGGTATTGATTCAGTTTGCTTTGTTCAACTCTGGCTTTACCAATCTTAGAAATGCATACATTCTATGAGCAAGCTATAGCATGCTGGAGTGCAACTGAGGTGCAGCTGGCACTTATTGCTCATGTATGAGCTAACTGCGACTTGCCCACTGATAACTGAATGAATTTACTCTTATTGAAGGGGTTACACATGTACACTATGATGTGATTTATAGAGCTCAGACCAGATGAGGCTTATTTGCATGGACAGTGCAGGGGTGCAGCGGTAGCATTGTCACCTCACAGCAAGAGGTTCTCTGGTTCAATTCTCTGCTGGAGTGCCTTCTCCGTGGAGTCTGCATGTCCTCACTGCATTCGTGTGGGGTTCCTGTGGGTGCTCCGGTTTCATCCCATGTCACAAAGACATGCATCTGGAGCGTTTCTCCCTGGGTCTCCACTGAAAATTGTCTTTGTTCCAAGTTGGACTTTCCTGATAAATAAATAAATAAGAACTTGTCAAATCAGCTCTAATGTATACCGACTGGCCTAAGTCCACCATTTTAAACTTCACTGGACTAATCCCTTGTGTGATAGTCCATGAAAAATGCAAACAAGCTAAAATCATTTACTAATAGCAGTTATAAGCATAAATAATCAGAAAAGACAGTTATCAGTATCATTCAGTTTTTTTTTTCAACAGTAAGACATAATAGTTAATAGTATTTTGGTGCATTATGAAAAACAGGAGTGGGAATGTGTAAGGTGCAATTTTCTATACTATCTACATGAATATTGTAGCTGTTGACTATTGTCTCTGCCAATGGCTAAAGCACCGCTGCAGACTAAAGGCCAGATGATTTAACTGATAAATTAAATATGTGACAAAATGCATAATTTCGCCCCCCACACCCCTCCCTACTTAAATATACCAACTCCAAGACCGCACTACAGTGCCAAAAATGGCAAGTACCAAAGCGGCCAAGCGAATTCTTTCCCAGGGAAAGAATTTGCTTAACAGCCGCTTCAATATTTTGCATTTTCAGCCTTTTATGTTCGAATAAGACGCATTCGAAAGAATGCGTCTTCGGACTTGTAATATAGACCCAAGAAAACAGGTAATATGGACAGCAGAAGTGAAATTCTTCAATTCAGAAGTAATGGTGCAATGTGGATATCACCATTTGTGGGTATTTGTGTAATGAATTAGTATACATGCCCCACACTTCTTGAAATTATAATAAGAGAGTGCCAGATGTCACTCTGAAACCTTTGTCACATTATGTGATTGTAGGTTACACCATTATGCAACAGCAAGAAACAAGACAAAGGAGATACCACTTCATCCTTGAAAAGAATTCTATTCTTATGGATGCTATGAAGACATGTAAAAAACACATTTTCTGAAAACATGGTCAAAACAAGCAGAGAGAGCTAAGGGATGGAATCAAGTAATAGCCGGCATAAATGCTTTAGGGGAAAGGAAAGTACTGGAAAAGAGCCAATGACACAGTAGCACATCCCAAGAAAAAAGCTAGATAGAATGCAACTGACCATGGCCACACTGATGGTTGTCATTCCACACTTTAATGCCATATGTGAAATATCCTCTCTATATAATGGCAAATGAGTTGGGTGCAGATGAGGATGCTGCAGGAATCATTAGAGGTGGAGTTGATATCAGTACCTTCAGACTCCTACAACAGCTCAGCTGGCAGTGTGGAAGGTTAGTATGAAATTCATTTTACTACATTATACTAAAATGTATTTTGCATGCGATGTGCACATATTATCTTTACATTTCATTATCCGATATAACAATAATGCTAGATGCAGAATCTATAGACAATGTGTGGTAATTTTTGTCATCGGACCTATAGGCACAAATAACTCCATCTGTCATAGGTAAGATTAACCACATGTTCACATCTTTCTGCACACAGTCAGCATTGGAAGCAAACTCATCATGTGCTTTACCAGCATCGGCTGATAATAATATATTAAAACCAATAACCCTCTAGTCCTAGTCAACACAAACTCAACATGTGAGAGATCCAATTATTCTAAGAACCTTGAATCCATGCTCTCTCACACACCAGTCAGTACATATGACAATGAGCGGGTTGTCAGCATGTATACTTCACCTCCTACTCCCCCCAACCCACATTACACAAACCTACATATGCAGAGGTCCTCACCAGAAGTATACCTAAACACCGGAGATCTCCCAAACACAAACACAAGCATGCTACACATAATACTTCCTCTGCAGAACACAATACACATAATAACTCGTGCACTAGTGCCTCACCTGTAATTACCTTAAGGCAAACCACAAAACTAAACATATTAGTCACAGATAATTCTATCGTGAGACACACAGATGTCCCTCTTACCAGGCTGGATAAGGAAAAGGTCACCATCAGCTGTCTGTCAGGTGCCAGGACACGTCATATCACACATCCACTCAAGTTTCTCAACAACAGGTACTGTTTTTACTTCATCAAAATCCATGTTGGTGTAAATGACTTGAGACATATGTTTCTGGACTATATGAAGAGAGACATGACTGAGCTCTCAGAGTATGTGTCTCAAGCAGATATATCCCTAGCCTTAAGCAGCATTTTACCTTCACCTAGGATGATGCCTCAATACAAACAGAAAATGATTGACTTCAATAATTGGCTTAGGTTCTGGTGTCAGTTTAAGGGGATCCAGTTTCTGTCAGCCTGGGACTGACAGACCTCATTGCCTTGCCAGAGATGGTCTTTATCTGTCACCCCTACTGGCTAAGGCTCTTGCCACCCCCATAGTGCCTTTTTTAGGCAGTGTCTCAAGAACAAAATTACCAATGTGAAAACTCCATCTAAAAACAACCTTAAGGTTATGTTGCTAAATACTAGGAGCCTTAACATGAAACTGCACTTACTGGAAGCAGTCCTCACCTTGGAAGATGCAGACACTTGTGCGGTCATGGAGACCTGGTTCAAGATTGTGGAGAACACCCCAGGCATACCAGGTTACACCTCCAACCACACATTCAGACCAGAAACTGAAGGCACGAAAACTAAATGAGGTGGTGTATTAATATTCATTAAAGATAAATACACCTCCAGATTGGTTAGACAGTATAATTCCCTGTAGCTACTTCAGGTGCAATTAACTGTTGGTAGCTCACCTATTCAAATCATTGCCAGCTACAGCACCCCCTCCATGAATCAGGACACCCACTCTGCCTTTTTGGATCTACTTGAGTCTATCAAGATACATCTGAACATCATGGTTTTGGGTGAATTTAACTACCCATCCATTGACTGGGTATATTATTCGTGCTCAAACTCACTTGCCCAAAGGTTCCTCGACTTTGTTAACTCCAATGCCCTGGTCCAGCTGGTTGACACCCCCACAAGGGCTGTCAGCATCCTGGAGCCAGTGTTTAACAATATGGGGGACCACTGTAGCACCCCCACTTTGAGGTCGTCCCCGGTGAGATCTGACCACAAATCAATCTCATTTGAAGTAACTATCACACCTGATCCCTCCCCCAGCAACAATAAACTACAAAAGTTCTCCAAAGCAGATCATATCCTCTTATGGGATGGTATAAATAGCTTCACTGTATCGCTCCCTCAGATGGAACTGGCAACCATGCCGAGTTCTACACCAGTACTTTATACAAACACCTGTATAACTGCATTGACTCAGCTGTACCTGATAGGACCAAAACAAGCTCTTCAAGGAAGAGCAAACTGGCCTGATGGACAATTGCCATTAACTGGCTTTTACCATAAGAGGAAGAAATTGCAATCTAAGAGTAAGTGGGAATGTGCCCTAAACTGGAAACACCCCCTCCTCAGCTTAAACAAGCGAATAAGACTTTTTGTGAAGTCCTCCAAAGCAAACTATGAATCCAAATTAGCTTCATCAACTAAAGACAGCCATAATGCATTCTTTAGTTACATCTGTAACCTAAAAGGAAAGGCCCAGATATGTGCCAAACTGGTAGCTAATGATACCACATAAACCGAGCCTGTGGACATAGATAACCTGTTGGCTGACAGTACTGTGAAAACTTCACTCCCCTGTCCCCGTCACACGTACCCCATGACATCCTTACCACCTGTCCCCTACCTTGTATCTCTAAAGAGCAGGTCATAAACATCCTATCTTAGGACCAAAACACAGCATCTATGAGACCTGATAACATTCCAGGCAGCATTCTAGATGGGCTCCAACAAGAATTAGCCACACAGTTGGGTACTCTTTTCAATCATACTGTAAGCACAGACTCCATCCCAGCTGATTGGAAAACAGCCACTGTTATTCCCTTGCACAAAGGTAGTGCTTCCACTGACCTTGGGAACTATAGACCTATTAGCCTTACTAGCCTTATCTACAAGTCCATGGAGTGAATCATCATGGACCTTATCAACAAAGATATAAGCAATCTCCAAACACTTGACCCTACTCAGTTTGGATTTGTCAAAGGGAGATCATGCCTGTTAAACCTGGCGGACATCTTAGAGGCAGTCACAAAGGCCCTGGATGAGGAGAAATCTGTGCATACAGCTAACCAAGGCATTTGATGCTATCCCCCACTCAGGCTTATTTGACAAACTCACCCAGCTAGGTATCAACCCTTATATCATAGATGGGTTGCTAACTGGATCACTGATAGAACTCATATAATCAAAATAGGGGAATCCACCTCCAGCAGCAGACTTGTAACCAGTGGTGTGCACAGGGATCAGTCCTGGGACCTCTACTGTTTGAAAAATATTTCTCTGAAGTACAAGCAAAAACAAAAGGTCTGTGGCTGACAAAATTTGCTGATGACTGCAAACTGGGAGCGGTCACAGAATTTCCAAATGAAGTCAACATCCTACAAGAGGGTTTTACGCAATGAAATGATTGGTGCCAAAGTCATGGCCTTAAACTCAATCCAAAAAAATGTATTATCATCCCTTTCAGTAAGGGTGATGTTCCTGCTAACTATCACATCAATAGCAATACCTTATGCATGCATTCAGGGGTGAGAGACCTGGGCCCACAAGTTTACAGCAACCTTACTTTTGACCACCATGTCTACACAGTGCTAAGAAGGTGCATTGTATATTGCTCAACTCATAAGTAAGGGCATTGCCTCCAGAACTCTTCCCTCATCAGGCCAATAATTGAGTACAATGCCCCTTTTGGTATGTACCTTTCCAAGCACTTGCAGCAACTGGAGAGACCACAACGATTCCTCACAAGGAAAATGCAAGGTCTTCAGCATCTGTCCTACGTGGATCATCTGAAATCACTGTCCACTTTATTCTTTTTCATAGAGACTACTCAGAGGCAATCTCTGCCTTGCATATAAAGCAATCTCTGGCACTGCTTTATTGAAAATGCTGCCTAAACGCAAGTCCAATGGTACATGGGTTACTCACTCTAAAGACCTTAACCTGGTATGTGACATTAATAGAACCTGCTGGAGTGATAGATTTGTCTCCCAGAGTTTACCACACCTTTGGAACAGACTCCCACTTCATGTCAAACAGAGCACCTCATTGGCCCTCTTCAAACACAATCTGGATGACTGGATGCATAACCATAAATTTATCTAGAGGGTTCCACCTGTGTCCCTCTTGGACAGGGGTGATAGGTGCTAATCATAGAAATAAGGGTAGAACTTGTGTAGGCTTGTACAGGCCCAAGGGCAATTAGCCTAGTAACTTCCTACAATCCTATGATCGTAATAGCAGGAGGGCTGTTGATGATGATGACATAACTTTCATACTCATGACACAGGCTGAGGACAATGGCACAGAAAGTATACCAAGTAGGCTTCCTAGAGCAAAGTGTGTGGATAACTCCTTAGGCAGTGACACATGCTCACAAATTCAGCAGAATGAGGGCATGTTATTAAGAAGAAGCAGACCCTATGCCACTCGGCATTTACTTCTTGTTTACACCTCACAACCTAAATGCTTTGATCAAGAGACTACCTTTTCTTAGACAGCAATACCTATTGTCACACCTGTACATAGAGGTCAGAGGTAACAGTAGAAGAGATATGTCACAGTTAGCTCCAGACACCTGTACATAGAGGTCAGAGGTAACAGTAGAAGAGATATGTCACAGTTAGCTCCAGACATATGTGAGGCCTTAAATACCCAAGCACTAGACGCATGGAAAGAAAGTTAAAGTCAAGGCTACTGCTACTGAGTTAGGTAGCCATGGCTAGTGCACTGCACGATATACATGAAAAATGTCATCGGTAGATAGGAATGGTAGAGGCAAGAGGCAATGCAGTAATGATTTGCATGCACAGCATGGTCGATTTCTCAGCATGCATATTCACATCCTTGTGCACACTCATAATGACTTATCAGATATGCATTTTGAACACAGATAAAATAAAACAGGAAGAGGACACATAAAAAAGAGGAAGTCATTACTCAATAGCACCTATATCACTTTACAGATACTGAAATGCCTATGATGAGGAACATTAAAATTCCATCAATATACCAACTAGTGATGATCAGGAATCTTTCCATGAAGGAAAAATTGGTAGAGTGCATCTGACTGACAAATATAGAGATCAGGAGCACTACCAGGATAACTGGCTGTGACACACAGGTGATGCACTCGTTATGTATCACACACTACCTGTCAGATGATAGAAATGTAGACCTTCGAGTTCTGGCACCACTTTAGCTATCATCAATTGAGACCCTAATGCAGCATGTATGCATTCTATTATGCCTAGCACCTCAAGAAATGGTGTTATTCTATAGAAGGCATGCATGACACTGGATCAGTCCTTAGGTGGCACCAGGAAAAAATATGTACTGATACACATTTGCCAAGAGTATCTTAAGGAACTGCTGAAGAATCCTCAAAGCTTACAACTGTAAGATACTGATCCTGTATCCATTTTTTTTCTCTAGAAAGTCTTAGTAACAAATACAGTGAGGGCTATACATACCATGCCATTTGCAGGTATATAAAGGTAACATGTCTCTCCACTCCCTCAATTTGGGCAATACAAACTTTGTAAAGGCAATCCTATATCCCTGTTAACTTTGTCTGTCCAAATCTTCCTAATGAAAAAAGTTTAGATGGGTCAGCCTTTTCCTTTATCGTCATCTTCTTGACCACTAGGTGCAGCTAAGAGCACTGACAAATACAAGCAGGAAACAGCTAAGTATGCAGCAAACTAAATCATCTTCATTACTTGGAAGATAGATGAAAAATGCACAACTTTCCTTTTAGAAGCATTCTCTGCATGGCACAGATGTGCATCAAAAAGCTATTGTGAACTACACAAAGGTGGGAAGGAATAATAATTTATATAAAACAATCGCAGATTTTTCACATATTCCTCATTTACATCTCATTATACCATAATGTACATATTACTTCCAACAACTTCTCAAAACTGCTGTACCTAAGTGCAGCTGGTGTCTCTGTATTGCTCCTTAGCTGTGCTTAGGCACAGGCAGTAATAATTATTTTCTACCCATAAGCATAACAACTATGAATAGCACCATATATATATATTAAGTTAAATTAAACCGTGGTGGCTCACTGGTAAGATCTTTGCTTCATGGGTACAGGGTTCATTTCTGAGGCCTGGTTAGAGTTGAGTGGAATTTGTATGTTCTCCATATGTCTATGTGGATTTTTTCCGGCACTCTGGTTTCTTTCTAGTCTCCAAAGTACATGCTAGCTGATAGATTAGACTAAATTGTCCATATATACTGCATTAACATCTGCCTTTATGGCCCCAGGTCATATTTGAAAAGGATCTGATGACCTTTTAGTTTACCAGTTTAGTAAGTAAATAAATAAGGTACATCAACGTTATTCCATGCGAAGTTAAGCAGAGTGATACTGACACCTATGTTTAGCTTGGTGCTTACTAGCAGGAAGTAAATGGAAGAGTAACAGTATTCCCTGCATGGTACATTGGCATAGTAATAACTTGCATTGGATTTTGGGTTGCTAAGAAAGGTACAAAGTAAACAAAACATTACTTACTATGCATGGAAGTTAATACAGAGGATGTAGGAAATGCTCCTTAACCGGCTTCTTGTAGTCCAGAATTTGATTTCTTAAGCTTTCCTTTTCCAAATGTGTGAATTTAAAGGAGTCACATGACCAGACAGTTTCCAGAGCCAAAGCTAAACCTGAAAGAGGTTTCACGCTATGTGGACCAGTGTTTTACTTTATGTAATGCACACAAATATATTACTTACAACTTATTTAACTTGGTTTCTTGGTAGTTGGCATGGGGTACTAAGACTATAAGTTGTTAATAAATTGTTCCCCATAGACTGCAGTTTAATTCCCTCAGCCTCCATTTGCCTGCAGCATGATTCTGAGCAAGTCATTAAAGAAGACAGTTCTATGGGGCAATTAGGGTTCATAGGTGCAATGGCCTTGGAGCCTTTACAAGCTTAGCCCATAGAATTACCCTGGCACTGTCTGCCACCCGACATTAGTTCCCAGTGCCTCTGTTAATTAGAGCCACTGGAGTGATCCCCAGGGTAAATTTTCTATTTCCCATCTACTCATCAAGATTTCTACAAAGAGGGCCAGTGAGGTGCTCTGTTTGACATGTATGGAAAGTCTATTCCATAGCATGGGCAGTCTCTGGGTTATGAACCTGTCCCTCCAGCATGTTCTGCTGATTGTGGTAATGAAGTTGAGGTCTCTGGATTGTGTGGTGTGGAGGGATTGGGATTTCTCTAGATGTAGCATTTCTAACAGAGCTGGGTCAGACATGGCTTTGTAAGTCAAGCAGAGATCGCCTCTAAGTAGAAGATATGCGAAAGAGAATAGTTGGAGTTTTTTGAGTCTGTCCATATAGGACAACTGTTTAAGGCCTAGGATAATCTTTGTGAGGAACTTTTGCAGTCTCTCTAGTTGTTGCAGGTGTCGAGTGAGGTATATGCCAAAAGGGGCATTGTACTCGATGATTGGCCTAATGATGGAAGAGTACACAGAGACAATGACGTCCTTCTTTCTGGATGCAAAACCCTTAGTAATGAGATGTGCCACATAGAAGGACTTTCTGACCACAGTGGCAATGTGGTGGTCAAAAGAGAGGTTGCTGTCAACCTGTGTTCCCAGATCTCTTATAACGCTTTCTGTGTTCAGTGGACTACCATCAATGTGGTAATGTATGGGAGTTGAGTAAAGCTGATAATTGGATTCCTGGGCCACATATCTAGTAACAAACTATGAATCAGAAAACAGAAGTTACCCTGTTTTTACTATGTTTACCAGAACTTTGCAATATATCACAAAAATACACCAGAGATACGGTTCCCTATTATATGATCGGAGATGGATTCCTTTGAATGCATCTTGATCGAACTTGAAAGCACGAAACGGCAAAATATCAAAACAGCATATAAGTGAATTCTTTCCCTGGGAATGAAATCGCTTGGCCACCTTCGTTATTTTGCCATTTTCATCACTGTAGTGTGATCTCAGAGTTAGTATATTTAAGTAGGGGGGTGTGGGGTTCGAAGCCCCCCACTTTATGTAATGTTTTAAAGTTTGTTTTATTTGGAACAGAAATTTTTTTCCTTGGGGAAAAAAATCTCTGTTCTAAGAGTTCGGGATTGTAAGTGTTTGCTTAAATGGGGTCGATAAATCAGCATTTGCTTTTTTAAGTGTTCGCTGATTTAATATAGACCCCAGAGATACATACGACAATATTGCTAATTTAATTCTGTTGTCACTCGTTTAATTGACATGCAAGTTAATGACAGTATATATATATATATATATATATATATATATATATATATATATATATATATATATATATATATATATATATATATATATATATACACACACACACACACACACACACACACACACACACACACACACACACACACACACACACATATATGGTTCTACTTCATTTCACCTAACTTCCAGTTGACTGAGACCAAATGACTGAAATTTCATTTGACTGACAAGTATTATTGGCAGTCTCCAGAGCACTGTAAGGCAAGTAAATGGAATATGTCCCCTTCCCCACTGTAGTGCGACCCTGGAGTTAGTAGACCCATATCTATATATATATATATATATATATATATATATATATATAAATAATGTATATATGTGTATATATATATATATATATATATATACATATATACAGTGGGGTAACTACATTAGAAGTGCCCTGAGGCAAACTTTTCCTAGGCGCCCCAACTCCCCCCCCCCCCCGGGAACCCAAGCCATCGAGATGACCGAAGCCAAAGAAATCACATATAGTCACGTTCGCTTGACCTATGACAGTGGCATAAAACACTGAAATCTGGAGACGTGCTATTTCAGCAAAAAGTAAAAAAAAAAAAATTATAAAACAGTACATTATATAGATACCAGAATGTGAATTGTACCTCCATTGTTCAATCCTACTCCTAGAATGACTTCTTGTGGGCTTTGTTATCAGCAAAACTATCAATGATCTTGTCAGTGTCCACGTCTTCCAGGCGTCGGCTCTCAATCGACAGAATGGCTAAAGAACTAAGTCAAACCTCAGACATTGTACTATGCAAGAATGTCTTTATCAACTTCAACTTCGAAAAACTTCTTTCAGCACTGGCAACTGTCACAGGAAGTGTCAGATACAGCAAACAAGCAGTGATTATATCCGGAAAGCTGGAAGATGATTCTGAATGAGTTATCAAGATGAATTCGGCCAAGTCCTTGATAGATTTCAGCGCTGACAATGTGACACTGAAAGTCATTTTGAGCAGGAGCAGTTGGTCAGACAGCTCATCTGAAATGTCATCTGAGTACTCCGGGATCAGACTCTTCGACATCTTCAGCAGTTCGTCATCATTCTTTTCAGTAATTGTCATAGGTTTCAAGCATGTGAATACTTGGTCAGTATCTCGCAGTGACTTGAATCGTGTTATCATCTGGACAATGGCGTAGTCGATGATCCTGTTGAACACTTCGACCTTATAGCGCTGTTCTGCTGACTCCAGTCTGCAGTCATTTGAAAGTTCATTGTGAAACTTCTTGGCACGAGAAACCCTCTCTGAACTGCCAAACTCAGATGGCATGCCCCAACTTTGAGCTAGCTCCTTGGCCGAGAACAAAACAGTCTCCCAGTTGTTGCAAAGTTCACTCAGGTCCTTCAGTAGTGATTCCAACAGAATGCAAACAGATGTGACATCGGATTGTTGTGACTGCATTTTCTTGGAGATGATGTCTAGTGGTCCCAGAATGCGCGACAGTAAAACAATGTTCATCATTGACGAAAAGCGTTCAAAATATTTCTTCAGCAACGATGCCTCGACTTTCTCATTACTGTCCTTGCCAGTCAGTGACAACACAGTCAACTGTTTCATCACGTCGACAAACCTGCTGCGAAGAGCTATCAAGGCTTGATTCCATGATGACCAACGTGTAGGACAAAGTCACTTTAATGTAAGTGAGCAGCTACTATCTTTCTGTAAGCGATTCCATCTGCTAATAGCACTGAGGAATACATACAGCTTTTCCAGCATGTCAAAAAAGTTCCGAATGTCCTTCACGTTCTTAACAGCATCGTTTATGACTAAATTTAATGCATGAGCACTGCAGTGAACATAACGGGCCTTTGGTGCTTTCTGCTTCATTAAAGCCTGGACACCCTTGTAAGCACCACTCATGTTGGCGGCTCCGTCACATCCTTGACTGCAAATCTTCTTCAGGTCAGTGACACTTTCAATTTCCTTTGTAATTACGGATGCCAAATCTTGACCCTTCTGGCTTTCAACATCGGTGAACCCCAAGAACGATTCCTGGATATGCAAGCTTACCGGCTTCCCTTCGTCATTCTTTTTGACGGTCACATACCGAAATATTTTGCTCAACTGATCCATCTTTGAGCAATCCACTGTTGTATCCATTATAAGAGATACAAACGGTGCGTCGGCCATTTCGTCTGTGATCTGCTGCTTTACCTCTCTTGCCAGAATGTAAATGATTTCATTTTGAATCGACCCGCTCAAGTACTCGGTGGTTCCTTTTGGCTGCTTCAGCAAGTTTTCCAAAACAGGATCGTACTTGGCAATTAAGTGAATGAATTCCAGGAAACATCCTCGTGAGCCGGGCCTGTCGTCTTCGGTGTAGCTGTCGTTTTCACGGTGACCTCAAAATGCGATGTTGCATTTTGACATGGTAATGATCAGATTCACTATGCAATCCAGAACACAGCGCCAGTACTTACGGTCTTGCATAATCTGTTTGTCGGTCAGGACATCAACAGTGACATTGTTCTTCCAGTTAGTAAAAATCTAACAAGCTTTTGTGTGGGTCGCTGAATTTTCATGTATCTGTATGGAACGCGACAAATTCTTCCAGTTACAAGTACCATCAGTCCATGAATCACCAGTTCTTATCGGTGATGCAAACAGCCAACATGGAATGCAGTAGCACTTGTCACCAGCCGTGCTGTAGGACAACCATGTTCTTCTGAAACTCAAGCCAGACTTTGTTTTGCATGTGTAGAAATGTTCCTGGAAGCTGCGGCCTTTATTAAGACCTTCTGCCTGTTTCGGGAATGGACCAGGCGGCTGCAATGCACCACCCATCACAACAAATCTCTTTTCAAAAGCGCTTAATGTCCTGCTTCCAAAATATGCTCGGTCAGCAGAGGGCGGTAGCAATTCTGTCGATGCACTTGATTCTAGTAATTGAGCCTCATGTTTAGGAAAATTCTGTTCATTCAGGGCATCATCGGATTCGGAGTGAGTACTGGCATTATTCTGATCGTCCTCTGGCTGCTGAATATCTTCGTTCGTTATCCCTTGTCCTTCTTCCCGCTGTTCCAAAGTCACACTACAAGACGCTTGTGGAGCAATAAAGTATGCGCTCAGTTTTGGTACTTTTTTCAGCAGTTCACTTTCTGCAACCTCTTTCTGTCTCTCTCGCATTCTACGCTGAGTGCCACTAAGCTTTTTCTTGCCAGCATCGCGGGAATTCATACTCATCCTTCTGTCTGGATGCAAAACAGTCAGAGCAACATACCACTATGCCAAATCAGCTGCTTTGTGAAAGAAAAATACTGTGTTACCACCATACATTTTACTACCAAGGTCCCTGTGCAAAACAGTCAGAGCAACATACCACGACGCCATATCAGCTGCTTTGTGAAAGTGAGGAAGACTGAAATTTAAATGGCTAGAGAGAATGAAAAGGTGGAAATGGAACATTGATGCCTAAAGAATATTCTGCAAACTGTCTGCTACCCCTGTCCTAAATCCTATTGTTCCCAATAGATGTTACCCAGCCATGCAGTAACATCTGGCTGCCACAGGACATAAACAGTTTTGAATTTATATGACTCTCCTTCCCTGAAAACCATCAGGTAATGCACAGAATTCACTAAAAAAAAAAATAACAATAATGTAATTTTGCATGTAACTTTCAGGATCTCAAAATCAAACAAAAGGAAATAAAACACCAAAAAACATTTCTACTTCTTTCCACTGAAATCATATATCTTATGTTGCATGATATATTATTTATTTATGTATTTGTTTATTTTTCAATATTGTGGAAAACCTTTGTCAATTAGGGTCCAAACTGTATATGTGTTCTGAAGGATACAATGATTTCAGACTTAAGACTAAACTATTACTAGGCATAAGCCAGGAAAATTTTTCAACACTTGGTATCTGCTGGTTTGATCCCCCTTCACACTCAGGGAGGTAACAAAAACACCACGGAATTCTTCACTTTGCAGGTTCTAGGCTAGTGGTACACATTTTAAACACAGATGACACATATGCATGAAAATACAAATATTGACACTAACCTCAGAGAAGGTGGCTGGAGATATAGGCATTGCAACTTTATAATACATTAAAAGAAATACAGTAAGAACCTTAAACCTGAACCACAAGAACTATTCTGTGCATACTGAGGTGGCAATCTCTTCTCTGAGGAAAAAAAGAATCCCATACTTGTTGCTGGTGCATTACAACATTTCCCATTTTTTTAATTACGTTTCACCAAAAACGTTTTTCAGTGTGTACCTTACACGTGTTCAAATATACACACAAAAACCCATCCTAAAAGTCATAATATAACATATTTTTAAAGCATGCTGTTGCGCCATCCTTTCAGTGGTCCTGTTCACACGACTAACTTGTATGTGTATGTTTCAACAGGCCCTCTATTTCTGGAAGGTGGGGGGCACACTAGACTATGGAAAGGGTATGCACAGAGAGAATGAATACCCAGAAAAAAAAACAAATAAATGTACTTCAGCTAAAGAAGGGAAACGATCCACACACAACATTTAACACCATGCCCCCCCCATCCTTCCACAAAAACGAGTAATGCATGATGTCCTTTGCAGCACTACTACCTTTAACCAGGGGAAAAACTATGAATGGTATGGTCACATATACATAAAGTACATTACAACAGGCAACCGAAGGTGACCATTCGTTACAGTAAAAGATGCTGCAGTCTGGCCAGACTGTATCCTCTCTCCCCCAATCCACACAGCATCCATCGGACTATACTCTGACCCTTCAGATCATTTCTAGGCTCATATAGCAGAACCACTGCAATGCAGCTGCAGGAAAACTGAGGAAGGGGTAAGGAAGGGGGCCACCAACTTACAGATGGGATCGCATTCATCTTGCCAGTGTCTTTTCCTTTCCTAAAATTTATCTTATTCTCAGGTATGTTTGACAGTTAAAAAACACTGAACAAGAGGCGTTCTGACCACCGTTTAAGAAAATGGTAAATCACAACTAAGACCTGCCAAATAGTTGTAACTTTTGCTTCAAAACCATTTCCCCGTTGCTCTGCCTCTCTCTTAGGGGGGCCCCCGACACAAACATACACACACACACACACACCTGACCAAGCAAACCCAGCGATCAACACACAGCCCTTCACCTACCCAGCCCAGCGACCGACCCAACAGCAAGCCACAGACTGATCTGCGAGACCAAGCAACCGACCAAACAGCAAGCAAGCTACAGACTGATCCGCGCACCCGAACAAACAGACTGATCCACGAAGAAGCGACTGAACAACAGCAAGCAAGCCCACAATCCAAACACCTACCTGAAGCCGAAGCCCGCGCACTGAAAAAGTCCCACGAGAGCAGCTCAGTCCTCCTCATTGGTCCTGATTGTGGCTGAAGCAGTCCGGACCTCCTCTGTTCTCTATATCCATGTGTCCATATCAGGACTGCTGGTAAGGCAGTCTGGGATCGCTCACTGTTTTTATGTTTTACAGATTTTTTTTTTTGTTATTTTCTAAGTGGGAGGGCTGCAGTCTGATAGGACGAGCCCCCCCTGCCGCTTGGCGCCCTGAGGCAACTGCCTCACTTCGCCTCTCGTAGTTATGCCACTGTATATATATCTATATACAACACACACACGTGTGTGTGTGTGTGTATCAAATGGGGTCTTTTGGGTACATTTTGCATTGTGCACTGCTGTACTCATTATATTTGAGATTTGCTGTTTTAAGTTTTTAATTTCAGAATTTTTACTTCTGAAGATTCTTTGTCAGTTGCATTCCAGGATCTATTGTGTTTTTCTAAGCTAATGAATCACAGCGTTCATATAATTTCTAATGTTATAGTAAAACAGTTACAGTTCAAAGAATTACATTGCTTTGCTTCAAAGGTTAGTAAATAATATCCTCACTATAGCAACATTTTTGCATATGAACCTCTCCATGGCAACTGTTTTACAATAATTATCTGTTTTAAGAACCTTGACCTTATAAGCTTCATTAGCAGTTGCTTGCATACTGAAAGAGCATTAAAATACGATGGTATACTGCCATGGAATTGACTTGTAAATCTTCTACAATTCTATAAACTACTTCTACTCCTTCTGACAAGCTCTTCCACACCTTCCTGCAATAAATGAAACCAAATGCCAGAATGAGACTAATGTACACACATATAGTCCCCCCTTTAAAGATCATCATTTTCTTCTTATAACCAGTTTTATAGACTTTATAAAAATATAACTCATGACACCTATGGAAGTCCAGGGTTAAGCTCTTTAGACTTAAATTCATTCTGACATTATAGGGAACCCTTGAAACTAACAATAATAACAAAAAAAGCTGCATCTCTTGGTGAAATTTTCTAGTATGCGTTGTTGATGTGTAAAGAGCAATCTAAACTATGTATGTCTTCTAATCTTACTACTTACCTACATCTGTTCATATCTGCTCAGTGACTTTAGGACATGAACAATATTAATTTTGTAAATGACAGGACATGAAAGCAAACTGTAACAAGCATACAATGGAGGGCTAAGCCTATTCCCACAAATATTACTGAGTGCCTGACACAAGGTGAAAGAAACACAAGCAGGAAAACAAAAGATAAGAAAAATATACTCCCATGATCACAGCACATTGTCTTCCTGAATTTTAACTGCTTAGCTTAGAAGATACAATTGCTGCAACAAATTATGATCAGGTTTTAGGAATAAATGTTCACAGTAATAACTGTTTTGCTGATGACCTGCTGGCTTTGCTGATGACCTGCTGGCTTTCTTTTGGTAATGTCTAGGAAGGATGATTTATTTGTGACAGGTTATGCTTTTTCTCTCTTAAAATAAATATGATGGTATAACATCATCCTTGTTAATATCAGAGTGTAACTATGGAAGATCCTAGATTTGTCAGTATGATAGCCAAGATATTGTTATCCTTAGCTGTTGTTTATGTGCCT
>NC_056742.1:186092713-186140213 GCF_019279795.1 Protopterus annectens | reverse complement strand
CTAAAAAGACATTTGTAGGCTTGACAAGGATTTAACTAGTATATGAAAGCCTTGGGAGAAGAGGTACAGGTCATCCTTAGCAAAAATTTGTGACAGTCTACTATCTATTCCCAAGCTGATGTAGTCCAGGGAGGCACATCTCAAGTCATTTACACCCACATGTACTATTACTGTGTCATATGTGTACTTATGATGAAAGGACTTAAGTGCATGCATCGTGTAGAGAATCCTGGTGCCTAATACACAACTAACAGTGACCTTCTCTTTGTACAGCCTGGTGAGTAGTGCAACAGTGTGTCTCACTATTATTTCACGTCTGACTAAGATACTGGATTTTGACCAGATTGCCTTATAGGCCTTTGAACCGAGTCAGTATAACACTTAGTTGTATGTTTCATGCTTGATATTGTCTGTGATGTTTTTTTTGTGAAGTTACTGAAGGTACTTTTTATTAGGTTATTTTAGGAGGTCTTTGTGGTTTATGTAGGTTCTATTTAAGAACCTCAGCATATGTAGGTCTATGTGTTTGGCTTGGGCAGTGTGTGCTATCCTTATCTTTGAGATGTGTTTTACTGAGATCCTGTTTATTATTTATTGGGCGTTTGTGAGAGAACTTTGCCTCCAATGACATCATATCGCTACGTCTCTCACACACTATGTCTGCTAGTTTAAGTAGTAGGTGGCTGGTAGTAAACATGAACCAATTGCTGTTTGCATTAGGATACCTGTTTCAGACAGACTAGATACAGAGTTTAATAGAAAATGCAAATCCATCATTTTAGCTGCTTAACAATGTGGGATGAAGTAGATGTTATGCTTATGATTCTGGAGCTGACTTACTGGAGATGTTCCTTGTTTAAAACTCTCTAAGCCTACACAGAGTTACTGGAATCTTTAGACAAATACTGAATATCTAAAGCACAATACAAATTGGAGGAGTAGGTTGCAGAGGCAAATGTAAGGCTCTAAGTACCTGGGTCAATACTATGGTTTACAGTTGCCTCTGGGCAATAAACCATATTACACTAAATTGCCTTAATAATGTAAAATAAAAGTAAAAAATTTAAAACAAAATAAAAATACAGTTAAAATAAAATTAGTACTTATTATTTATTATTAACTTATACCAGTGTAATTTAAAGCAGACCGAGTACTAAAGCTGGATTTATTAATGCCTTGAGCTAGCCTTGCTTGAAACATAGGACCTTGAACATATGTCACTATCGCCTAAGCCTGCCATATGTTTGGCTTAAGGTTTTTCTCTTTACCTCTTTAATTTCTTTCGTTTTAGTGTTTCTCTTATGTCTTATTGTTTCTGTAAAGTTGTTGTCACTTCTTATACTTTTAGACTTCTTCAGCATTTTTTAACTGCATCAAAATGTAATTTGTTCCCTTCTTTTCATGTGTTCCTATTTATTTATTTATATAGTCTGTATTATTGTCTTTCTGACGCTTGTTAATGCAGTTGCATGGCCTAAAACACATTCATACTTTCTTAATTATTAGAATATCAGTACATTTTATCTCCTGTTTTAAACTGAAAAACTGCTACCTTTTCATTCATTTTATGGCTGAAAAGAGCATTTTGGCAGGATCACTCACCAGTTATCTAATTCAAAAAATAAAATGTATGGTTAGCTGCTATAGGAAAATAAAATGTAGTGACTGAATATTATAACTAATATCGTTCACACTTACCGATGCTGTATTCAATCCTATCAACTAATATGGTGCTGCAGTGCAATGACATACATTTATACTCTGAGTAGGCTGTTCTCCGTATAAGAAAGTCTAATATGATATTAAAACATGCTGGTGCTGTGACATAAGACACAGATATTGTTATCCTGCCAAAGTCTCAATCATTAAAATGAACGTACTCCCTAAAATGTTATATATCTTTCGAGCATCTCAAGTCTCAATTTCCAAGAAATACTTTCAACAAATTCACACAGAATTAGCTAAATTTGTATGGGAGCCTAAGAAAACCAGAATAGCTTATGAGAAATTGATGATTCCGAAGGTTAAGGGAGGTTTAGATTTACCTAACTTTGAGTTATATTGTTTAATAATAAACTCTAATAGAATTCTAAGAGTGGCTAATTATGACATATCTAATTATAAATGGTCACCTAATTGGTTAATTCTGAACTATAAACATGTTGTTAAGTTGGGAATGAATTCTAAGGCATTACCCTTTTTAAAGAAAGAGAATTTTAAATTATATGCCTTGAAGGAACACATTAGAACATATATAATATCAGTACAAAATCTGTTTCAATCTTTGGATCTTTTACAATATATGATGACTCTTCAACCTTTTCATAAGAATCCGAACCTGAAAATCAATAATCAATTGATAGACCTTAAAAGATTTCCACAAATAATTAATGTAACTTTACTGGATCTATACCCTTATATTGGTATATCAGTACATGATATATTAAAAGAGATGAACCTTCCTAAATCTTATTTAATTATAATTCGACAATTAAAGGATCTTTCCATAAATTATTTTAATGACTTTGGAATTAAAGAAGAAGATTTGACCAAGTGTTTAAGTTTATGGCAAACTCTGATGCAAGATTTTAAATATATAACATCTACATACAACTTAATAAAAGAATTGAAATACAAGAATCAAATACTCTTCGCAAATTACTGGAAGGAGAAAATACCATTGATTGAGGACAATAAAATATTAAAAGCTATTAACCTAACCTTAAAAGCAGTATCTCTCCAAAAATTGTTATTTACGCAACTGATGATTTTTAATAATGCCTATTATACTCGTCTTAGAATACATAAATTTGACTCTAAAATTCACCTAAATGTCCATATTGCACTGATCAAATGGCGGATCTTTTACACATGTTCTGGAGCTGTAAATGTATATTTAAACTTTGGAATTCTTTAAAAATTCAATTACAAAAAATGGGTTATCAACAATCTACACTTTCCTGGGAATTTATGATTCTACATATCCCTTGAGCGATTTGGATAAATCCCAATTGATAATACTTACAAATATTTTTTTATTAATGAAGTTATACATAGCTACAAACTGGTTGAATCCAGTGCAGACTTCATGGGAAAATTTTAAAAGTGTAGCAATAAAACATATTTTAGCACATAAATTATTAATTAAGGATCACAAGAAAAACATAAATAATCCAAAAATTTGGGAGAAAATCTTTAATATTGTATTGGCATAATGATCAAATTATATTGTTCCTCTGAGTGTACATATTAAAGTCAGAAATGTTATCAATAACCTGTATACTGATACTAGATCTTTTAATACCTTGTTAAGAATTTTATCTTAATGTATAAAGATTTTAGTTATCTGTTGGAAGCATTCATGTAGATAATGTATATATAGTGTAGTAGTGTGATTATAGGTTTACTTTTGATATTGCTGTATTTTATTTTGTGTAGTGTATTATTGTATTAACAACTGAAAATAATAAAGATTTATTATTGAAAAAAAAAAAAAGATATTGTTATCCTACTGACATGAAATACTGGTCACCTGGTAGGCATGAATGGGCAATGATGTTAAGGCAAGGCCAGAACCTTACAAACTGCATATGACATTCCACATAGACAGACACACACACACACACACACACACACACACACACACACACACACACACACACACACACACACACATACACACACGCACACAAACATGAATTTATGTGTGTGTGAGCATGTGAGCGTGTGAGCGTGTGTGAGTGTGTGTGTGTGTGTGTGTGTGTGTGTGTGTGTGTGTGTATTGATCATAACTTCCAGTATCAAGTAAAGGTACACTAGCAGTGCATGCTAACTGCCATGCTGGACAATATAACTAAAATATATGCGTATTTATCTGTTTTCTGTGATGCATTCAATGGTGAATGCACAGTAAGGTATAGTCTGTGAACAAGTAAAAGTGCACCCGTTCAGGATAAAATTTTGCTTATACCCATACCTCTCAACTTCCTAGAACAAAAATTCTGTATAAAGCCAAAAATAATGGGGGCACAAAGGCCCATATACAGGGACAACTGTTAACTATTGCTCTTACAAACATAAAAAAGATGATAGAATAACAGACTTTGCATTAGCATGCATTTTCTGAAGGGTTTGAAGTCTGAAACTGTAATGCCTGTCATGGTTTAGTGACTTCAGTCTTCAATGATTTACCAGAAAGCCACAAATTTTATAAGGAAGAGTCCAAAATACGAGGCAAAAATCTGGACATTCTGTGAAAATCTGTACAGTTGAGAGGTATGTAAATAACTAGCAGGATATACAAGATTCTCCCAAAGTGCACCTTATACATCTCTGACTTGTAAAACTATCCACAATGCTACTGACATGCACTGCATACTGTAGTGCCAACCTGTGCTCTCATACCCTTGTTAAAAAGTATATAACAAGCAAGTTAATATTAATGCAATGTGATGAGCACATCTATAGTCACTTCTCTGCCTTTTGAATCATATATGTAGTTTCCCACTAGCCATATATACACAAAACTAACTAAATAAATTTATCTAATCGTCTATATGAGATTTTTCTCCCTGGGCTTCTGTCGAAAAGGAGTAATTTATATACCCAATCGGACATCCCCAGTAAACCAAGACAATAAATAAAATAAATATATTATATTAAACATATTAAAAATAAATAAATCAAAATAAACAATAACACTGGTTGCATGCATTTCTGTTATTTATTTATTTATAGGATACTTGCCAGTTTGTACCAAATTTCCCAGACATGCTTTCACAAGATTTTGTTCTGATTGATATTGCAAAATTCAACTGCCATTCATCCTGTTAATGTCTTTTACACAAATGTGTCTTTTCTTACAAATGTGCCTATATTAGGATCATTTCTCAGGCTTATGTGTTTTGTAGGTCTTGGGCTTCCAAGTCTCATGGAACATCTCTGCATGCTGTAGAGAGGTGAGGAATATTTAACATGCTCAGTTTGCTCTTTATTTCCATGTGATGGGAAAAAAAATACCAGCTGTCACTAGCACAATTTTTTCATGTGTTTAACTGATGAGAAGACTAATATAATTTGCACAAGGTCTCCAATACATATTATACTTATGGTGGATCATGTTAATAAGTTCTCTTGCTGAAAATTCAACATTTTTTGATAGTTGTAGCAAATGAACTGCATTTACGTGCCTTGAGCTAGACATGCAAGGACATTTCTGAAGAGGCTTTGCAGGTGAGAAGTGGAAAGCATAATGAGAGAGTGATCGTAATTTATACTTATAAATTATAATAGGCTGAAACTGCTAGAAATTGTATTGGTGGTAATACTAGTTCTAACATTTTGCTTGTTGATTTTTACAGCAATGCATTTACTATTTTAGTGTACAAATATTTACTGTGTTTCTTGTAACATTCTACTCATCACTGCAAACAAAAATACAGAAAACAGATAGACAAAAGCATGAGAATGCCAAAAATAGAAATATACATTATTTTGAAATGCATACATTTTATTTCCTTAAACTGATGTTCACCTCTGCTATTGACAGTTGCTTTCTAAATATATTGTGTTGTCTAATCTAGTGAAACCTGAAAACATAAACCTACTGTCGTAATCCAGCTTAGCCCTTCATAAGCATATGTGCAGTATGCCATTTGGGCAGTGCAGTGGTGCAACAGTTAGCATTGTTTCCTCAAAGCAAGAGGCTCTCCTGGTTGATTCTCAGCTTGGGTACGTCTTGTACAGAGTCTGCATGTCCTCCCTGTGTTCATGTAGGGTTCCTCTGGGTGATCCAGTTTCCTCCCACATTTAAAAGACATGCATCTGGAGTGTTTCTCCATGGGCATCTGCTGAAAATGGGCTTTGCCCCAGTTGGACTTTCCTGGGAAACAAATGTTAAAAATAAAAAAAAATGTAATTGAATGTATGTTGCTTCTCAGTCTCTTTAACTATGTAAATAACTTTATAGGTTCATAGGCTGGTACTTAGCTATCAGCCCTAGGGCCTATACAAGCCTAGCCAATAACAATTCTCTGTCTGTTTCTTCCCAAACTATTTACTTCCCTGGACCCCTGTCTAGCAGGGTGGCTGACATGATCCCCGGAGTGAATTTCCTTTCTCCCATCTAATCATCAAGGTTCCTTTTGAAGAGGGCCAAGGAGGCGCTTTGCTTGACATATGGGCAGTCTATTCTAGAGTCTGGGGAGTCTCTGGGTAAGGAACCCATCCCTCCAGCATGTTTTGTTTATTGTGATGACAAGATTTATATCCCTGGTGCGTGTGGCTCTGAGGGATTGGGATTTCTTTAAGTGTAGCATGTCCAACAGCTCTGGATTTGACATGGCCTTGTTTGTTAAGCAGAGATCGCCTCTGATTAGACGATATGTGACAGATTATAGCTGGAGTGTTTTAAGGCGGTCAGCATAGGGCATCTGCTTTAGGCCTGTGATTCTTTTAGTGAAGTATTTATGTGGCCTTTCCAGTTGTTGCAGATATCTTGAGAGGTACATACCAAATAGGGCGTTGTATTCTATAATGGGTCTAATGTGGGATGAGTACAGTGGGACAATGACATCCTTTTTTTTGGTTGAAAAGCCCTTAGTGATGAGGTGTGCCACATAGAAGGATTTCCTGACTGTTGTGGTGATGTGGTTATTGAAGGTGAGACCACTGTCCACCTGTGTCCCTAAGTCTCTTATCACACTTTCAGTGTTTAGTGTACTGCCACCTATGTGGTAATTCACGGGTACATGTTTTTTCCCAAAGGGGATAACTATACATTTCTTGGCATTGAGCTTGAGCCCATGGCTCTGGCACCAAGCACCTGTTTCTGTAAGGCCCTTTTGTAGAGTATCCACATCATTTGTGGATTCAAAAATGGCTCCCAGTTTGCAGTCATCTGCGAACTTTGTTAGCCAGAGTCCCTTAGTGTTGGCCTGTACTTCAGAGAAGTAGATGCCAAACAAGAGCGGTCCCAGGACTGAACCCTGAGGTACTCCACTTGTCACTTGTCTGGAGCTGGATTTGGAGTCAGCTACTTTTACAGTGTGTGTTCTGTCAGTAAGCCAGTTGACAACCCATCGAGTGACATAGGGATTAATGCCCAGCTTAGTAAGTTTATCTATGATTCCAGAGTGGGGGATGGTGTCAAAGGCCTTGGCGAATTCCAGATAGGCTGTGTGGACTGCCTTACCCTCATCCACGGCTCTGGAGACTGATTCAAAGAAGTCAATCAGGTTCAGGAGACAAGATCGGCCCTTCACGAACCCAAACGGGGTGGGGTCCAGTGTTTGAAGGTTGTCAATATCTTTGTTTGTAAGTTCCATGATAATATGTTCCATGGCCTTGCAGATCAGGCTTGTCAGACTGATGGGGCGGTAGTTCCCAGGATCCAAGGTGGATCCCCCCCTTGTAGAGTGGGATAACTGTAGCTGTGCACCACTCAGTGGGCACGAAGCCTGAGGTGAGGGTATGATTAAACATGACACTTAGGTGAGGTGCCAGTTCATTTTGTAGTTCATGTAGTACACAAAGTAATTTCATATGTAAATGGAGCACACACACATCCCCAACATCACCCCGTGTAACCAGACATATACGTTGCCTTGCATTATCATAAAAGTATAATTAAAACAATGTACAGGGAGCTTCATAAACACAGTGAGTGACATCTTAAGTGACTCTTGCACAGTGGGAACAGGAAAGACTCTGGGTTGCTGCATTATTTATAAATGGAAATCACATTTGTGGTTTGTCTTACACATATCTGTCATAACGTCTGTCAATATGTTACAGTGAAACATTACAAACTAATGAATACAAGGAACACTCATATAATTTATATTAAATTGTGTTTTTTGCTCCATGGTAACTACAGTGAATGATTCTCAGATATTTTCTGCTCATTGCCCGTGATTGTGGAGAAAAGGTACTTTATATCTAGGCAAACTGTGGGCATTAGCTACATGTGCCCTCCCACTGATGGGAGTTTGTTTCAGTGCTGTGTAGTTGGAGGATGTCGGAGTGGATTGTTACTTCTTTGTTCTATGCACTGTACTCTCCCACATAATGCAGCAGGTATACTGACACATTTTATTAGTCATACTGCTATTGTTACTATTATTATTATATTATTATTATATTGTTGCTATTGTTCTTTTGTGGAATTCACATGTTGCTCTGACACACTGCTCAGGGATGTTTATTTTGTAATGTAAGGAGGGGATAGTCTTTACACATTTGCCTGAGACTGGCATATGCTCTTATGTCATGATTATATGCTTTCTGTATCACAGACAAAGCAACCAGACTAATTTATATATTGACTGCTAAAGCAAACTGATTCACTTGCATGTGGGTGTGCAGGTACATGGTCCACAGTAGTTTGGGGTTTGCAAATTGTGTATGGCTCTTATATGTGTTTTCCAATGTGTACCAGCTCTGTGGATTTGCTTACCATTTGTGAGAATCCAATTCATTGTTTCAAAGCAGCAAGTCTTTAAGATAATTTCATCAGGCCACATCTTTTCCTGTTATGACCACCATCAAAACTAATACAGAAATGCAAACACTAAACCAAATACAGTAGAGTTTAGAAATGCAAGCAAACTTCAAGTAAAAGTTTGAAACAGTTGATAATACATGAAGCAAGCTTTACTGCAGCCCTTAACTTATCGTCTTTACATAAATATTAAATCTCTGGTCATTCATTTTTTTTTGAGAAAGAGCAAGGAATTTTTATTATTTTTGTGAGAAATCCTTCTTTGAGTTGCAGTATCATAGTACCCTAGTTTTTGAATAATCCAGTTGCATGTGTGTTCATGTATGTAGGAGGGTCCATCCTCCCCCAAATAATTGTTTAAATAGCAAATATCTATATCCATATCTATATCTATCAATCTGTCTATATATCTATCTGTCTATATGTTTTCTATCTATCTATGTATATCACTGTGTGTGTGTGTGTGTGTGTGTGTGTGTGTGTGTGTGTGTGTGTGCGTATGTGTGCATGTGTGTGTGTGTGTGTGTGTGTGTGTGTGATGTATACTTTACTGAAAGTAATTTTTTTCATAAAATGAAATGTTGAGAGATTTTGCTGTGCATTTCTAATACAGAATGCCTGTATTATAAAACGTTCACGTTTCTGAAAGAGGTAAATGAATTTGTAATAGTGTACTGTTGTGTGTGTGCATGTTTTTGTGGTGAGGATTAGTGTTGGGCTTAAGTAATGGGATAAATTCAGTCTGTGGCTAATCTTTGTGGGTTCCGTTATGTGTTAGGGTAAGGGAAACTAAATGAATCATCTTAGAAATATGTGCTAATCCCACCTCTGCCCGAGCACATAACCCTAACCACATACTTAACCTTAGAAAAATGTTTTCTGTAACATAACTACTATAAAGCTATAATACAAATTAGAGTTATTGAAGGGCAGGGTTTTCTTTTGCAATCTTTTCTTGGTTCAGTGTTTAGTGTTTTCAGTAATGTGAATTTTCCAGCATTATTGACATTTCAAAAAGTCATAGCACAATCAGGCATACATACATACATGTATATATCTAGGTCTATGTGAGAGGATCGAGTTTTCAGAAACTTGAAATTCATATGGTCGAGACAAAAAAAACACACACAAAACACAAAAATCTACATTTTCTTACCCCCACTACCTCTGAAAATTATATATAACAACTCAAAAATCACACTACAGTGAGGAAAAGGGTGAATTTCCTGATCCTCACTGTACCACAATCTCCACTCGAATGCTTAGCATTTTCAAAAACTCCATCACATGGAGTTGACTATATGAATTTCAAGTTTCTGAAAACTGGATCAGCTAATAGGGACCCATAAATATATATATATATATATATATATATATATATATATATATATCAATTGTTTGCTATCAAAGTCTTGCAACACAGATTAATTACCTGACTTTAAATTTTATAAAATCCAAATGCTGAATGATCAAATAACTGAAAGTGGTAATTTAGGAAAGATGACAACTCAAGAGCATCGACTTTATCGAAACTACCTGGACTTCCAGTTGTGTCCTAGAAACGTTTTGTAGAGAGGCTTGCACCCTGCACCTCCCACACACCCTGCTACTTATGTATACAAACTCCGAGATCACACTACAGTGAGGGAAAGGGTAAATTTTCCAATCCCACTATAGTGCGGTCTCCATTGAAAATGACAAATCCACAACAGTGAATGCTAGTGTGCTTTTGCTGTTGTGGATGCAAACATTTAAAAATTGAAATTATGAAACCTTGGAAGAGTGACATTTGACCTTCCAAGTTCATGTAACTGCATTCTGACATATATATATATATATATATATATATATTAAAATGCTTGTGTAGATATATATGCATATATATATATATATGTGTGTGTATGTGTGTGTATATATATATATATACACAGAGAGAGAGAGAGATAGAGAGGTATGTGTGTGTGTGTCTATGTGTGTATACACACACACACAAGCTTTATAATTACTATTTAAATAAACCCCCGGATTCACAAATCCTTCGTGTAAGACTAAATAAGTCTTACTCGGAAACTGCAGTTGAACGGTATGACGTCAGCATGCCATGCATATTCATGAGGGCACACTGACTCCACTCCAAGTCTAACACAGACCGTGCAGCAAGTCAGGGGGCGTGTCTGACTGCCAAGCAGTCCTTAGGTCCACGCCCCTGCAAGTGTCTGAATTGTGAAATGTCAACACACGAGCGAGTCTGCTCAAATGTCAACATACCCAACACTGCACTCCCTCACATTGTAAACCCCCAGTAGAGTTATAAAATGTCAAATAATTATTTTTTTTAATAATTCCAGATATAGCTGCCTGTATTTGCGCGTGTTTGCGCGGGTGTGCCCATAGCTTAGCTGCAGTTAGCAATGTAGACGTTGAAGAGCATAATAACAAATGTTTATGCAAATCAATCCAAATAGCAATAGCGTAGTGGTAGAGCCGTCGCACAAAGAGGATGCATGCACGGTTCGAGTCCCACCACTCCCCTCTCTATTTTATGTTTTAAATTAGCATATGAAATGATTCCTGACATATATGAGTAAAATATTACTAAAAAGCATTGAAATAGCCTGTGTATCATTGAACAAAATGTATATATAGAAATGTAAGAAGGATCTTGACATATAAATGCCCATAGTTAATCAGCGCTTTACCCAGCACAATCTAGTTGCCCACAGCTAATCAGCGTTTTACCCAGTGCAATCTAGTTGCCCACAGCTAAGCAGCGTTTTACTCAGTGCAATCTAGTTGCCCAAAGCTAAGCAGCATTTTATCCAGCGCAATCTAGTTGCCCACAGCTAAGCAACGTTTTACCCAGTGCAGTCTAGTTGCCCACAGCTAAGCAGCGCTTTACCCAGTGCAATCTAGTTGCCCACGGCTAAGCAGCACTTTACCCAGCACAATCTAGTTGCCCACAGCTAAGCAATGCTTTACCCAGTACAATAAGTTTGCGCTGAGGTGCACGCCGCGCTAACCAACGCACCGTAGGGCAATGTGGAGCAACGTGGAGCAAAGTTAGCTAAGTATTGCTAAGCATCGCGCAAACCCATGCAAACCCGCTTACAACTGCTTAAAAGTGCCTTAGTCACCCTGCATATGAGGGGCCATTTTCTGCTCAGCAGCAAAATAAAACACCTCTGTCAGTCTCGAACCCCAGACCTTGGACAAAGTTGACTGCATGAAGTGCCACTAAGCCACAGCAGATATACAATAACTAGCTGCTGAAATAAATATATTATGCAATACAATGAGTGAATGTAAAGGAAAAATAGGAAGGCCATAACACAAAGCTTGTTCTGTGGATGTTTACCAGCAATTGTTGTGGAATTGCATTACATGACTGTGATAAGAGAAGCAGCCATTCTAGCAGCAAATAATGTTATAGAGGCACTTTACAACCCCACACAGTATCATAGCAGGACAAACACTGGCATATCTGATTAGGGCAGAGGCCATACTTCCTGATTGTGAAACATATTTTAGCTGTGTCCCTCTGAATCCCTCTGAAAAGTACTGACGTTAGTCAGAGAGGTGGTGTATTACACAATGAATAATCACAATAATAACAGTAGACACCGCTTGTACTTCATAATAGGAGTACTAATCCATATGCACTGCTTCACTCAAGTCTACACTTACTGTCTCTATTAGTTGGAAGATGTACCTCACTTTTAACTACCTATCCCTGACTCAAATCAAATATGTATCTGAGTGTTTCATAGGCCTGGCAGAGGCACAAACACACAGGCTATCAGCTTATCTGCTGTTACACACTCTGCAAATAGCTTTGTGAGGACTTCCACAGGCATACCCTTATGTAGGAGTACAACACAGAAATAGCAAAGGATGTAGCCATGTACTGGTAGCAACTGACTGTAACAATGCCATTGTACCAATGCTGAAAACACCTGTGGGTTGCAGAGACAAAGAATAACAGGCTAACATCTGCCTACCATCTGGATAAGTTCACAGTTGGGAACTATGCAGACAGACCACCTGCCTTGATAAACTAACAGGTGCACACCAATCCATTAAGTCCAGTAAGATAACACTCACACAGTAAGATGTATTGCTCTCTGTATGTCTGCATCCCCCCCCATATTATAAATATACGTGTGTTTAGGGTCAACCAAGAATGTAGGTAGGCATACACAGTAGTGGAAATGTCCAGTTTACCGGAGACTCCTGTGCTAATGTCAACAATAAAAATACACAAACCCTGCAGAAGTGAGTACATCAATATGCACAGTATAACAGTCCACAAACAGTTCATGTGTCAAACGAATACTTCTCAATAACTACTTGTGTATGGCAGTTAATTACATAAGTAGAAAAGAAACTACATACTCACATATATCTTGTCTAAGCATTTCTAGGGGTGAGTTAAACTCTACATTGATAGCTCTGTACTGGAAGTGGCAACAGTCAGGTCTGAGTACAACATGTACATCACTGTCTACATCTCTAGCTTCAGATATAAGAAGTACACCAACCTTCTGCCTTAAACAACAGTGTTCACAGCAAACAAGCATGGGCCCCACTCTGGAAATCTGAAAGGGCTACTACTAATAAAAATTAGTTATTACTTAATAACACAAAAGCCTAATTAAGTAAAAAGACTTGAGTGAAATAGCAAACAAATATATTAATTAAGTAAAAAAAAATTAATAAGTTTAAAAGGAATTAAGTAAAAGCAATCTTTACTTAAGTAACTCCAAAAAAAATTGTCAATACATACACAGACAGACCTGAAAGTGACAAACAGGTATGTAACAGATATGTGATAACTGGCAAGTAGTAGATGTTTATGAAGAGTACTGTAAATACTTTGAAACATGCATATGTGGCAGCAGTAGGTATGTATGCACTGATGCCATGCATGGCTACTGCCATGGACAAATTAGTGTGTAGCTGTGTGCAGTGGGACATAACTGAGACATATGTAGCTCAGCATTTAATGTCAAACATCCGATCATGTCATCCATGTTCTGTACAGTACTGTGTATAATGGCTGTCTGGGGGAGTAATGCAAACAGCTACATAAACCTGGATGTGACAGAGTAACACATGCATGATAGTCATATAATGTGTAGCTTAGATTGGCAACTGCTGTACCAGGCTAGTATAGTAATGTAGCATTAGCAGCTATAAATACTCCCTGTAATATTACTGTTATGCACACATGTGACAACTGTTCATGTTGTAGCAAGGCCTAACAGGTCATCCGTGAGGTCTACGGATGTACAACAGTGTGTACCTTGTGTGTGTATGGCACAAACATATGTAGAGATATTTATGTGTCAGATATATTGGCATCTTAACATGTGCATAGAGCATGGTACATAACTGCAACTGTTTGTGAAGGATGGACATATATATGTTGGTGAAGGTTGTTATGTGCATATTTTCATGTAGGTTGTAGTGTGTGGCAAACAAGACAGCATATAGTGCTGGTATATGACATGTGGTGTTTAAACGCTGTGGGTATGATTTGCTAAGTTCATAGTCTTCCAGACAGGGAGTCCTGCTAAAGATACATGGCCTGAGAATAGCCTCAATGCAGTCTGCACAAGACTGTTCAAAATTATTACATAACTGTATCTCTCTCAACCCTTGCATAATTGATATTCCCACCATGAAAGTTGGACTGTATATGTGCCTACATGTAAATCTATATGTACACCAATGGATGTTTAAATGTACGCTCAAGCTCAATGTTCTAAATGTATTGCCATCCCTTTTGTTAAAAACCCTGTACCCATGAACTACCACATAGGTGGAAGTCTACTCAACACCAAAAGTGTGATAAGAGACCACGGGACACAGGTGGACAGTAGTGTCCCTTTTGATAATCACAGTGCCACACTAGTCATGTAAACTCTGTACAGCCTACATGTCATCACAAAAGGTGTGTCATCCACTCTACTCATCAGACATAAAAACCCATCATAGAGTACAATGTGCCTTTTGGTATGTACCTCAGAAGACATCAACACCAACTGTAGACGCCAGGCACAAACACCACAAAGAGTATTACCAGACTCAAACAGTTGCCTGATGCAGACTGTCTTCCAAAACCACAGCTACACTGTGTCGCATACCACCTACCCAGAGCCAACCTCTGCCTAACGTACGAAGCTATGCCAAACCACAGGTGTTGGACATGCTCCATGTGAACAGATCGAAATCCCTACAAGCTACATGCTGTACTGATCTAAACCTTGTAACGTCAAAAAGCAGAACATGCTGGAGTGGTACATTCTCATCTCAGACACATACCATACTCTGGAACTAACTACCTATCAATAGCAAAGAAATGTCCTCATTAGCAGTCGTCATGAATAATCATGATGAATGGATGTGAGATAGGAAATACAACCCCGGAATCACCTCTGTGGCACTGCATGACAAGGGCACATGAACTTAAATTACATGGGTGTTGAAGGGCAGGGTACCGTATGGCTAGGCTTCTACAGGCCCTATGCCTAATAGCCGATGAGCTACCTATGACCCGATACACACACGTTTGTACATGTTGCATTAATTGCTATGTGAGGTTGACTGAGTGTGATGGTGAATGTGTAGGTGAATGTGTCAACGTTGTGAATATGTGTGATAGCCTAGTGGGAAACTGTTTATATCATGGTATGTAGTGTTCTAGCTCTGATCCCTGCAAAAGATATGTATGCTATTGCTAGGCAGGAAAAGCAGTATGGGATACAGTGTGACATAGTCCCATGGTGTTGACTGGAGTGTGCCATTGTAGGCTAAAGCAGTACATGTATGCTTATTGATTTGTTAACACTAGTGAATACAAATCCCGTATGAACTGTAGTACTACCTGAAGCTGTAGGCCTAAACAGCACAGTATGGTGTATATCCACATTGCTTGGAAACACTGTTTTGTTTGTTAAGTGTAGTCCTCACACATTACATACCTCAGGCATAAGGTTTTGTAAGTGCTGACACACAGTACTGTATGATACACAGGTAAAGCTCATCTGGGTTGCCATACCTTTGTGTCTTGTATGTATGTCTGATGTGTGTGTGGGTATGTCTGTAACATGGCCTCGGTCATATGTGTGTTACAGGATATAAGTGCATATCTAGCAACATACATAGTGTAGTGCAGCAGTTTGCCACCTATATTGATGAATGTGCACATATGTTACTTAGGGGTTTGCTATCAACAAGTAGTGTGGTGTACTGGTAGTACTGTAACTGTACTTTACAATCATTTCAATGGATGACATATTTCTGTATGCATTAGCTTCACATATACCTCCTGTGTCTAGGTGGTGCATTGTGTCACATACAGTGTGCCATGTGCTGTTATATAGTCTTACATACTGGTTTCACTTTGTTGTTCTGCAGAACATGGTTTAATATATAGAACGTGCCAGGCACTGTCAGGCATTTGTGGGCTGAGCACTGATGTGTGGTATTAAAAGTGTGTATCTACTGACAGCCAATAGGTTGCTATAAATGGCACTCCATTGATATCTGTACTTTAGAATGTTAAGTGTGCCACAAGACTTGCTCACAATAATTGTTTTATTGTCTTCCAGGGACATGTCTCATCATCGCAACCCTGCGTATTCCCCTGAAGAGGAGGAGATAATTATATCCACCCTATTACAACATCACACCCTGCTGTTCTCCAGAACCAGCCAGGACCAGCATGAGTGCACTGCAGTGTGGCAAGATGTTGTCCGTTGGGTTAATGAAGTAGGCATGCATAACCGGACTTATGAGCAGGTACGCCATCGCTGCAGTGATTTAATCAGACATGTCCAGCAGCATGCCTCCAATGTCTGCAGACAACAGCTTGCCACAGGTGGTGGTGCAGCATCACATCCGCCCCTCACCAGAATGGAAGAGCTGCTCCTCAGCGTGGTGGCTCCTGGACAACCACTACAACAGACATGTGTCATCATGGAGGCAGGAGTCACCCAGCAAGTTGACTCGGAGTGTGCAGGTAACATGTCATATCTGTAGACTACTGTTAGCTCGATTGTTAAAACATGCATATGTCAGATGTGTACTGTGTATTTGGAAGGTGTGGAGCCTGGTGTTGTGCAATACTGATGATTTGGAACATAATCTGTATTCCTGTGACTGTCAACCGTTGTACTACTGTTAAACTGCAAACTCACAGCAGCAATGCCACAGTTGTTGACACTGACAAACTGTCTCATATCCCTGTAGGTCCCTCGGTGTGACAGCAAGACAGCAGACCCATGCTGGTGAGTGTTCTACATTTAATATGGCAAATAACATGCGCATGTCATAGGTGAGTTGTAGGCCATATACACATGTAAAACACCTACACATAATGCATGCTCTGCATGTTTTCTGTGGGACTATGCACATCCCAGTAACATGAGTAGCTGCCTCAAACACATGCTTTACACAGAACACCCAAAACAATTGTGGTACACTGTAGTGGACATTGTATAGGCAGTGTCAGTACACATGCACACAACATACACCACCTTGTCATACACAGTACATGTTAATATGATACACATGTGTATTTAAACACCTGCTGAAATGTTAGACTGCAGTATCCCAAATGTCATCCACACAGCACACATACTATACCTGAGTGGTGGAGGCCTATCATGGGGCGGTGCAAAACTCTTCCACAAACAAGACATTCATGTTAGGCAATGCTCCCTATTAAACACCTTACATACCCATGTAACAACTGGCTGTGAAATGGTTAATGTAGCCACAGTGCTGCAGTTCAGGTAGAGCAAGATAGTTGCCAGTGTGGCACACATTACTGGCCTTGATTGACCACATGATGCTGCATGATGATGGCTCATGGTACTACACTACATCCAGTAACAGTAACTACAGTACAACACATAGCATTCATTGCTAGACACCTGACAGTTGTGTGCATTCAGCCATGGTATGTATACCTGTGAGTGATGGTGCACAGGACATTGAAAAACATTTAATACTTGCACAGCAATGTTGTGTCCATGTACACATTGTGTTCCAGGGTGAGGCCAATCATTGAACAACACACATGCATCAAACACATGTAAACTGTTATTAACAAGGACTCTCTACACTCGCACTGCATGCTGTTGAGCAACACACATCTTGCATGCTGACATGTGTGATAGGACTCTTTGGCTTGTGATACTGTACTCCACCATCAACCACTAATGGGTATGTTCTGGATTGCTGTTGGTGTGTGTGTGTGTGTCTGTGTGTCTCTACTTTAGTGAGTAGTGCATTTGTGCATGTGTTCTAGTGTGCATGTGTTCAAGTGTGCATGTTCATGTGTACATGTTCATGTGCTCATGTGTTCGTGTGCATGTGTTCATGTGTGCATGTCTACATGTGTTCATGTGTGCATGTCTACATGTGTGCATGTGTTCATGTGTGCATGTGTTCATGTGTGCATGTCTGCATGTGTGCTAACATCATGTACAGATTGTAAAGTGTGTTTCCTGTCTCCTTCTCACAGGTGCTGAGGTTGTGTTGATTTAGTGCAGCAGGGAACCTGAAGACACTGCCACAAATAGTGGAGATGATGAAACATGTCTTGTGGCACAAGCAGGTTTGACAGGGTCTGTCGTTGGTCCGCCAATTGACAGTACACAGCTTTCCATACCATCTATGTGCACATTCATACTGCCAATACACCAATGGCCTTGGCTGAGAGACAGCATACAGTAGGCATTGACCAGGATTGTGTAGTATCTTTGGCACATGCATCCCCTCACAGCAGCCATAACCAGATTCCTGGAATGGTACCACATAGGTGGATGTCCAGGGGTTCTCTGAGCACTGTTGGTCATAATGCCCCTGGATGACGTTCCCCCACAGGTCTTACAACCTCAGATATGTTCTGGGCTGTAATGCAGGTACAGGCAGGTATGGAACGGTACACCAGACAGGGACTGAGGGTGCAGAGGGCCCATAACACCGCTATCAATGACAGTATCAGTGATCTTGCCGGTGCAATGCATCACTACACCGAGGTCATTAATAGACATTGGGGGGAGACAATAGATGTCCTCCGCAATGTCATGTCCATGTGCCAGGACAGTGCAGGACGGCCGAGATGTCGACGTGGACGTATGCCAGCAACATCATCAGCTGGCAGTAGTCGCGGATGACCCACAAGTTACAGCCGCTCCCGTAGTGGCAGTACCAGCCCCAGCAATGTTGGAGCAGGGTTGTCAATAGACTGTCATAGAAGACCATGTGCACGTGGCTCTGGCTAGTCACAGCAGGGACATGGGTCCAGTCAACATCCCTCTGCCTCTGATGATAGTACCCAGTCTGGCTTAATACCTGATACTGTCCGTTGCACCCCTGCCAGGCTCAGGTACTGTATCCGTGGACAGAGATGGTGATCTGTACAGCCTGGCTGGTACAGTCTGTGGCTGTCCCACAACCTCCTGTATATGGCAGCCACATGGTGGAATTGTGTGCATGCAGACACACACACATAATACAAACACCTAGGGCTAACACATACACACACACACATTACATCAACATTGACCCATGCTGTACTGTTGTCCCACACACACACACACACACACACACACACACACACACACACACACACACACACACACACACATACATGTCGATTGGATGGGTCAATGTCGGGCTCTGGCAAACCAACAACACACCCTGTCCATATGATGAAACTGTGCCACCTCCTGTCATCTGTAACATTGATGCAGGAACAGGCTAACATGGTGCTGATGCACAGGGTGACTTTATAGCAGTGTAGCTATGTTAGCATGTTGTCAACAGTACAGTGTAATGATATCCCTGTAGGTATATCTGAGCAGGCATGATGCATTAAAGCTATGATTATCAATGTAGTATTGTTTACAACAGTGTTAATTCTAAATTTGTATTGTCCACCCATGTGCCACTTGGCTGATGTGTATAGTTTTGGCAGCATGTGTTGGTGAGTGGACAGTACGTGTGTGATGTGTGCAGTACAGATTTGCAGGTGTACATTTGTGAACATGGTGGAGGTGCACTGTCTGCATGTACGTGCATAGTGGACACATGGGAAGAGTGACATGCCCTGTATTACACAGTGTCAAGACTTCATTGTTTCTATTGGTGGACAGTATGCATTTTAATACACATATGTTTTAACTTGGGTACACATGTGTGTATGACATGATTTGACACTATGCTGTGGGTGATACTGTTACTATCTGTCAGTAGTTTGCATTTCGGTAGTATACACAACCTCAACAGCCTGACTATAACCAATTGTTAGATGATGTCTTGACAACTGACACACAGATGTAGGAAACTCAGTAGCATTTGGATCCGTCCGGTACTATACTATACCTGTAACCAGTGGTATTGACCGCCAGCCATTCCTGGGACCACTCCTGTTTGGCATATAGCCTTCTTAGGTACAAGCAGACACACTAGGGATATGTCCGTCCACATCTGGAAATGCATACAGTGGCCTACAGTGCATTCTCCGGATGAGACACTTATCCTCCACAAGGGTATCATACAGACAGATACCTGTTGTCCAACCCATGCTGTAAAACAAATATAGCATAGTCATCCACATTTAATAAACATAGTATCCTGACAGTACCACATAGGTAGTAGCCCCAAACATGTAGAACGGGTACTGATGTGTACATACGGCCATGTGTTATGTCATCTGTCCTTTGGTATTCACATTTCCATAGGTATTCTGAAGTCCCTCAGTGTATCACATAACCAATAAGGGGTCTGTATGCATATCCACAAAGTTGTTGTACACCTATAATGAATGTCCATTATTGACAGACTTTGTTGTGTTTGAACATGTCTGAAATATACCCAAGGCATGAACACTCAATCACACTATTCTATAGAAACTGTCATGGGTGTGTGTGACACAGATGACCTACGCCACAGATCACTACAGTGGCTGGCCTTCTCACAAACATACATATGTAACCGAAGGTCTGAGAAGCAGCAGCAGAATCTGTCATAGGTAACAAATGTATTCATGTTGAAAGCAGGCTTCACACCTATGAACTAATTGAGGTCACATGTACATATATGTATTTGCCACACAGATACCTGAAGTGTGCAACGCACATACTGTTGTTATACTGATATGTCATACAGTAGTAAAAGCTAAACCCACAACACATTGACCAACAGTATCACACACTCAGCAATTGTAGGATCCAAACACATTAACACGACGCGCTATATGCTTTACTGGGAGTTTTTATTTCCACTGCTATATTTGTAGGATGCTTACATCGTCAGACTTGCCAAAGAGGAATATTACACCTCCAAAAAGGGCAATACTTTCAAAGGTAATCACACAGAAACATACACACACACACTCAGCAATTGCAGGATTCAAACCCCTACCTATGTTATGATACTAGAGAGATATGCATTAACACGATGCGCTATATGCTTTACTAGGAGTTTTCATTTCCTCTGCTATATTTGTAGGATGCTGACATCATCAGACTTGACAAACAGGAATAGAACACTTTTAAGGTGTTTTCCTAGTCTCCAAAAAGGGCAATACTGTCAAAGGTAATCACACAGAAACATACACCCCCCCCCCCACATACACACACACAACAATTGCAGGATTCAAACCCCTACCTAACTATGTTATGATACTAGAGAGATACACATTAACACGACACGCTATATGTTTTACTGGGAATTTTCATTTCCTCTGCTATATTTGTAGGATGCTGACATCATCAGACTTGACAAACAGGAATAGAACACTTTTAAGGTGTTTGCCTAGTCTCCAAAAAGGGCAATACTCTCAAAGGAAATCACACAGACACATACCCCCCCCACACACACAGCAATTGCAGGTTTTAAACCCCTACCTAACTATGTTATGATATTGGAGAGATATGCATTAACACGACGCGCTATATGCTTTACTGGGAGTTTTCATTTTCACTGCTATATTTGTGGGATGCCGACATCATCAGACTAGACATGGTAATGTGTGTGCACTTAGTTTTATGTGATCCCAGGACTGAGCCATGGGGGACAGCAGGTGTTACCAACTTGGACAGGACTCCACAATTCTTAACTTGTGTGATCTATCTGTGGCCCAGTTGACAATCCATCCAATGACAATACATATTTATGCACAGGTTGTTGATTTTGTGGATTCGACATGTGTCTGGGATGTTGGAATATGCCCATTCAAAGTGTATGTGGGACGTGTGTAGCTCATTTCATTGATGTATGTCCTGGGTGACAGACGAGCAGGTTTGGGAAATATGATCTGCCCATGACCAGACCAGAGTTGGTAGGGTTGTGTGTTTATAGGCTTCCAGTAGCTCTGTTTCTGACTTCAGTCATGCTGGACTCCATGGCCATGCAGATCAGACTTCATCGGCTTATGAGACTATTGTTCCCATGGTCTGTTGTGTAGTGTGCCATATGTTGCTGTAACCCATTCATATCCTGTAGAGAGGGTGAGGCTCAACAGACTGTTCAGGTGCAGGGTCTGTTTGTTCTGCAGTTCACTTATGACACATATACGGGCACAATGTAATCCAACTGATGCCATGTTTTCAGCTTTGGAAGGAGCTGTTTACACATTCTACATGTGATATCTCCTGGTTTGATGATGGGGCCTTTTGTCAGTGAAAGGTGGGTATGTTTGTATGGGCCTGTCTGAGAGGATGTTGGCATTGTCAGTCATTTACAATTGGCCCTGACTCAGGACATATATGAGTGTACATTGCTATTTATGACATAGCTGAAGGAAGTGTCATGGTTCTGTATGGACTCCTTTGCAGATAATCTTTCCATGACCTGGATTGGGTAGTGTTTGGAGTGCATATTGTTTATTCATGATACTGATTTTGGGTTTTTATTTTCTTTGCTTTTCAACTTTCTGTGAACAACCTCAGTATCTGTAGTACATATTTGATTATGTCAGGGTTCCGATATATTATATATGTGTCTGTTGTCATATCACTGTGTGCACAAGTCAGGATTGGTGAATTGTGAGAGGTTCCTGGATTAACACATGCAATTGCCAGATATGTGTGGCCCACTGCTGTACTCAGACATGGCCTAAGTGTGTGAGCATGCCCAGTGTGACCTTTCAGTATGTTGCTGTGTGAAGTCCACTACATTTGTTGACATGTGTGAACATGCCCACTATTAACATTTATACTATATGTTTGTTGTAAATCAAGTTGTATTATTACTGTAGGGCTCACCTTTGTGTCATAACTCTACAGGGATTATGATGTGCCTGCAGGGTTTCCATGAGACACTTTGCATAGACTTATCAACATTTCTTCATAGAGGCTAGCCAGTAAAATACTGTCATGGTTTAGTGGTTCAGTACTGTTACTATAGTGCACAGTATCCTGGGTTCGAGGACTGTCACTGCTTCATATTTTCATACTGGGAAGACCAGACTGCTTAAGGAACAGTAAAGAAAATATGACCATGTTTACCTGCTTTTGCTCAACTATGCCCAACTTTGACCTAACTTGCCCAACATTGCTCAACATAAACCAACATTGCTGAATGCTGCCCAATATTGCTCAACATTGGCCAAAGTTGTGCTGTGTGTGCAGTTTTGTTTACATATACCAAATAGTGGTAAAAGCTGTTTAGCACTGCTTTAAATTGCTTAAAACATGGCAATCATGCCTCAGGTGGTGCTGCAGGGCTGCCTATATCGAATGCACATAGTACACTCCCTATACATGTTTGAAAACAGGTAGTGTCAAGTTAGGCATCCCTTTTACTATATGTGTGAGTCAGAGAGAGGTATCATTTCCAGGGTTCCTACTGAGCCAGTGTATATGCTATGCATTGCCTCTTTGCCGAGGCCAAAGCATACTGGGCATGCCTCCTTCTGCCTACTGGGGCAGGCTCAGGTTGTTCCTCCTCCAAGTCATGCTCTGCCTGTGATGGCCTTGGCAATGGTGGGGGGCTGTTTGGCCCGGCCCTATGCTGCTCCTGCTGCAGCTGTTTTCGCAGGATCATATTATGTAGCATAGCACATACCAAGACAATTTGGATACATGTAGTTGGTGAGTACTGCAAGGCTCCACCAGATGTGTCCAGGCACCGGAACCATGACTTGAGCAGCCCAAACACATGCTCGATTACATTTCGTGTCCCCATTGGCAAATGTCTGATATAGCTGTGTCAGATGCCAGATATGGGAATCATGGTAGCTTCCAGGGCAGCCAGCACACACATTCATTATTATGCCCTGGGCATCACACACGACCTGGCAGTTGATGGAGGGGAAACTCCTGCAGTTAAAGTAGACCCTACCCCGCTCACCCGCTGGTGCTTTGATGCGTATGTGCGTGCAGTCTATTGTACCCACTCCTCAGGGTATTCCACTATTTGCTGGAAAAGACGCATATTGCTGGCCAATACCTCACAGGAATTGGGGAAATATACATGATCACTGACATGTGCTGACATGGCATTCAGGAACTGGTGCAGTACCCTGGATGCTGATGCCAGTGAAATGCCCATCATATCACCAGTTGGTCTCTGGAAGGTACCTTTTGCTAGTATTCTTAAGCCAACACATACCTTGGTTTCCACTGGGATGGGTTCCCCTCTGTTGGTTCTGTGTGTGAGGCGTGGCCTGCACAGCTCAACAATTTGCTGCATGAGGTCTCTGTCCACTCTATAGCACTCCACTATCTCCAGCTCATGTAGCCCCTGGTAGGTTACCCTGGGCCTGTACACTGTTCTCCATCTCCTCACTGTGGGTTGCTCAGCAGCATTTGCATTGTCACCACCCTCAGCATGTTGCATATGTTGCCTTATAACAGCAATGGCAGCCCCTAACATTTCTTTGTCTCAGTAAACCTTTATCAGTTTTCACTTCTATTAGCTTACTGCAGTGTTGCAGTGTCTCTGAGAAAAACATAGTGGAAAGTTTTTTGCTGAGTTTTAAGTGCTGGGCTGGGCTGGACTAGTGTACTGCCTGTGTAATTGGCTGATTCTGATTGTTTTCACCTGCTAGCTCTGCTAGTTCTCCTTGGTTAACTTCCTACTATTTGTTGTGCTTCCTTTTCCCTTTCAGTTTCCACAGGGGGCAGCGCCGCGCAAACAAGCGCAGACACGCGCACACCAACTCACACGCACGCACACATGCTTACACGGCCTAACACTTGCTGACTCCGGCTTAAACGTGCACACACAGGTGCAAACGCACTTACACAGGTTTCAACAACCTTACACTTGCTTACTCCAGCTTAAACACGCGCACACAGGCGCACACACGTGCACACAGTCTTACTCGGTTTTACAGGCGCGCATACACGTTGCAGGCACTTCTACAAGAAACTTTAGTGTTATTCACGGCATACACCTTCAATTTCTTTCCTTTAACTACGATACCTGTTGACACGCTTCTTCCAGTGATGGGTAACTGACAGCAAACACATGCCACTCTGCTCCAATGAGCTTACATTTTTTCATACATACCCCCCTCATGATGTCACCTATCTTCTACTCTGATACTCCCCTTATCCTACTCTTACACTCCATGGACTTTGCTCATATGCCATGTGAAATTGGGATTCACTATCCTTACCATCATTTGCATAGGATTGCCTACTAATGCTTGGTTACATCTCTTAGACTGAGCTTCCCCCCTTAGCAACCTCTACTCAGTAGCCATGTTGTTTTCAGCCTGCCATTCACTTGCATGGCAGATGTATATTTGTAATAAAATGCCTATTTTTGGCTTTTATTTTTTTTTTGTTTTTAGAGTGCAGCACTTTTGCGTGACTCTGCGCTACGCTTAAACTTCAGAGATAGAGGTAAAAAAAATATATATTTTTTTTATTTTGTAACGGGTAGAATTGCCAATGGCCATATATTTGGCCATTGGAATGCTTCCTCAACTGGATGCATCCTTTATTTGGAGCTGTCATGGCTCAGTTTTGCTATTTGCAGAATGGTACTCAGTTGACAACGGAGAACATTTCTGCAAATAACACTACTCTTACTCGGACAGGTTAGGGTTTCCTGGATCGCAAAATTTCCTCATTTGCATAACTTTCAGCAGCAAATGAGGTAATTTGCATAACCTAGCCCTGTCCGTGTAAGAGTCATTTTAGGAGCTCTCTTGCATGCCCCTGCCGGCTGTTCCTGGATTGCTCGGCAGACATGTTGGCTGCATGGAGTCTTACTCTACTCTTAGACACAGTGCAAGACTTCGTGAATCCGGCCCAAAGTTTAGTCACATGTTTAAAGCCTTTACTCTTAAAATTCTGACATAGATATAGGTGTGATAATTTATACTTTTAAATCTACTCTGATCAATGTTTATTCATGACATAGACCATCTCCCATCTCTGGAGTCTCACCCTAGGATTCAGTAAAGCTAAAACTCCATGCAGGAATAGTGTAGCAGCTCCTGCATGAAGTTCAGCCACAGAGCAATTCAGCAAACAGCTGATCCAACATGCACAAGCCTGTTTACACTGTTCCTGCACAGAAGGCCATGTGTCATGCTAATCACCTCATTTTCTGGTGAACACCATGCACATGAGGTGAGTCAGTGATTCAGGAAGCTGCCAGGTCTCCATGCAGGAACAGTGCCAGTGCAGAAATGTGTTCTGTTACTAAGTGAACACATTTCTGCTAAAAGAAAATGGAGGCATGACAGCACAATGAAGACATGTATTCACATCTGTAGGCATGCCAGTGGACAAATATATGGCGAGTGGCATGATTAAATGTTTACTTTTAATAAAAATAACTTTTTTTTTTGTGGCCGATCTCGGCCGTTTAAGCATAGAGCAGGGGCACGCAAACACGATCGTGCCAAAAATAAAAATAAAATGTGAAAGTCCAAGTTTAAAGAAAACCTGCATTTTGCCATTATAGTCTATGGCATGCAGAATAAAAACAATACCAGGGGACAATGGTTATTACTGGGAAATGCTCTGTCATTGCAGTATCTATGGGCTAAAACTGTGGGGTATGCAAATGAGTGAAATTTACTGAATCACAAAGTATTCTAAGTCCAAAACCTGCACCTAACAATGTAGGTGCTAGAAAATGATCGTGTTGGCAGGAGGAGCAACTAACATGAAAAGGGGGTATGTCATGCTTGCTGTAATCACATTGGAGCTCCGTTGCCCAGGTTTGCGCTTAGCTAAGCACAGCTAAGTGAGGGTGTGTGTCTCAGGCTGAAATGTGTTACACCATGAAATGAAGAGTGTGTTCGCGTCAAGGGAGGGACATTTCTGCTAAAATGTGTTTAACTTAGCTAAACAGGTTAGAAAAAAAAGAGAAAAAGCAGAATAGAGGCACTCAAATACAAGTAATAGAGCTGGCAGGTGGAATGTATCATACTCGGCCAATCACACAGGCAGCATCTGCAGCACACCACTATAAACTATGCAAACACCTTTCAGTCTGTTTTTTCCCCAAACTCCACACCACCGGTGTACACAGACGGGGAAATTTTACTTGACAAAATTAAAAAATGTAAGGGGCTAATGTCGCTCTCATACATCAGTATGTGCAAGAGGCTGAGGGCAGTGAAGAGGACAATGCTGACAAGCTCCCCAGACTTATGAGGAGGAGGAGAAGAGCATTCAGGCCCAGAGTAACCTACCAGGGGCTACGTGATCTGGAGATAGTAAAGCGTTACAGGGTGGACAGAGTCATACTGCAGCAAATTCTGGAGCTGTGTCGGCCTCGACTCACATCCAGAACAAACAAAGGGGAACCCATCCCAGTGGATACCAAGGTATGTGTAGCTCTAAGAATACTAGCTACAGGTACCTTCCAAAGACCAACTGGGGATATCACTGGGGTCTCACAGGCATCTGTGTCCAGGATACTCCACCAGTTCCTGGATGCCATGCGACTACATGCCAAGGAGCACTTTAAATTCCCCAGCACGCATGAGGAGAGGACCCACAATATGCATCTCTTCCACCATGTAGCAGACTTCCCAGAGGTACCGGGTGCCATAGACTGCACGCACATCCACATCAAAGCACCACCTGGTGACCGGGGTAGGGTCTGCGTAAACTACAAGGGGTTCCACTCCATCAACTGCTAGGTTGTGTGCAATGCTCAGGGCATTATCATGAATGTGTGTGCTGGCTGCCCCGGAAGCTATTATGACTCCCACATCTGGCATTCCTCACAGCTGTATCATTGGTTTGCCAGGGGGAACATCCCATATGGCCATTTAGTGGGAGATGCTGGTTATGCACTGGAGCCATGGATGATGACACCCATCAGAAATGCACACGCACCCACACAAGAATGCCATACTGAGTACACTCACAAACCAGGATCATTATCATTATCATGCATGTGTTTGGGATGCTCAAGTCACGGTTCCGCTACCTTGACATATCCAGTGGAGCCATGCAGTACTCTCCAGCCACATGCTCACACATGATCATAGTATGTGCCATGCTACACAATATGATCCTGCTTAAACAGCTGCAGCAGGAACAAAATGGGGAAGGGCCACACAGCCCCCCACCATTGCCAAGGCATCCACAGGCACAAAGGGACTCGGAGGAGGACAATCCTGAGCCTTTCCCTGTAGGCAGATGGAGGCATGCCCAGTATGCCCTGGCCTTGGCAAAGAGGCAACACATAGCATATGCCCTGACACTGTAGGGACCCAGGGACTGATCTCTCTCTCTCTGTCTGACTCACACACACAGTAAAATGGATGCCAAACATCACACCACCTACACCTGACCATATATAGGCAGTGTATTGTGTGCATCTGACATAGTCAGCCCTCAAGCACCACCCTCACAACAGCTGCAGGTACAAGGTAAGCGAGTCTCTGTAACAAATTAAACTAATGGAATGGAATTTTCTGATAGTATATCTATGGTATTGATCAAGCATGTAAGGGAATGGGGTGGCTAACTGGGATAGCAGCAGACCACTGACAGCCCTGTGGGACAGCAGGATGTGTATCCCCAGTACTGCCCTACCCACACCATGCAGTACCACCCTAGTCAACAAATACCACTGCAGTATATATGGTGAGCCAAATAACTGGGGGGGGGGGTCATAGGACACATGCATGGATGTCAAAGTGGGGCTCCCATACCCACCACCAATCCCACACAGCCGATCAGCTGTAGACAACCATACAGTAATGCCTGGCAAAAGCCTCCACAGGGTGACATCCATGTAATCTCCACCTAGAGACTTTTACACAGTGATATTAAAGCAGGTCTGGCAGTGGCAGTATGGCTCTGAAAGGTAAGAAGTCTGAAACTACAAATGTCTATGCCAGAACAATCTGACCTGTGGTTGATACTGTTATGCCTGTAGTCTGAAAGATAGAGCACACCATTATGCTACAGGGGACCAAAATGTTAAGCAAATATCAGCACAGTCTGTGCAGATGTGTATTGTGTACAGTCATGTCACCCCCCATAGTCCCATAGAAATGTAGTAACATGTTCCTAGACTTAAGCAGCAACCAGCTGTAACACAGAGTGATGGTGCAATAGTAAGTGAAAGCAATTGTCAGTAACACCCACAGTCAACTTACTGGTACCATCCGAGGGGTGCCTTCTGCAGGCAGCTTGGGAACATATGATCATCAGAATGCACTGCCCTGCTACAGATGGCCTGCATCTGTCACACCTGACCTACAGGCCTCTGGCAAATGCCTATGCCTCACCCACAGTGCCCTTTAGGGAGTGTCATGGGGTCCGTAACACCAACATAACACCGTCCACAAAATGCAAAAAAGGGCATGCTGACAACTGCTAGGAGCAAACCTGCCAGCCTCAGGGAGCCAGAAAATGGGACAAATCCATGAATAATGGGGAGATGAAGATTCAAAGAGAAGGACACCTGTGAAATACTGCTCTAATAATGTTATAAAGTTGATGGAATGATTTGTAGTAACATGGAATGTCTGATGGGTATGAAGTCTTAAACTCTAATGTCAACTGCCAGTAATACCTGACCAACCCTGAGTGACTTGCAAAACACTTTTGCTGGAAAACCACACTTGTTTGGGTAATGAGCAAGGTGGTATATGAGTCATGGATGTGGACATTCTGTGATACTCTGTACAGTCGACAGACAGGGCTAGGAGTTTAAACATGGGAATGCACTCACTGCAGGCAAGCCTAACCCTGGAAGATGGTGACATGTCTGTACCCAGAAAACCCTGGGCCGCAGCCATGGGGAGTAACACACCCCTCCCTGATCACTCATCCTATGCAACATCCTAACCCCAACATGATATCCAAGCAAAATGAGGTGGGCCATACAAATATGTTTGACAAACACACACCACCAGGCTGGTCAAACAGTCTGACACACACACACATTCAACCATTGAGGAGAGCCCGATGCAAAGTACTAGTAGCTATAGGCAAACATATCTGCCCAGGACACCCCCCCCCACATATCCTATCCCCTACACATCTATCTTGAGTCTGTCTATCACCGTGATCATGTCTGACATAGTACCCAACTGTGGACTGGAAATCAAAAAAGGCCAGAACATAAATGCACAGAGATTCTACCATTGTAATATATCACCAAGGTGCTGGACCATTTCCACAGCACCAACAGTCAATTGCTTGTGGGCACACCCCTCAACAGGCTGGATTGTGCAAGAATATGTAGGATCTGCCCATAAACCTTATGTGTGCATCATCCATTCTGTACTCCTCTGGTAAATCACTGTGATGATCTGAGGAGGTATGTCTCCAGGTACTGAAACAATACATGAGTGTCAAATGGCATATATGACAGATGTCTGCTAAAACAAGCCCTGTAATCCTAGCAACCCATACATTACTGAGAGAAATTGCCACAATCGTTGTATGGCCCATTGTCTCCACAATTGGGTACTCTATCTCCAGATATCCTGCACCAACAGGTTGAGAGGTATGGCTGTAGCACAAAACAAACTGGACTGGAGTACAACAATCTCTGGAATGGAGTCCCACATGTACTATAGAAGGACACACTGGGAATGCTCATACACTTAGAGAAATGTCAGTAGGATCTAGGAATGAACAGGCCTTCTCAACCCAGTGCACTTTCAATTACCCTACCTTAGCAGCCCTGAAGATGTCTGTCACCATAGAAGTCACTTTTGTTAGGCCTAGCTCTCATAAGCTTTGTGGCATGTGCGATAACTGCATAACACGATAGTACAAATAACTAGTTAAGTTGGAGTTCTAATCTCATTTCTTCCAAGTGCAGGTGTGTGTGTGTTCAAAATTAAAAGTTTTTGGGTCCATTCCAACCCAGTGCACTTCCCCGTTCCCTACTTTAGCAGTCCTGCAGATATCAGTCATCTTAGAAGTGCCTTCTGTCAAGCCTCACCCCTGTAAGCTCTGTGGTGCATGCGATAACTGCAAAACATGATAGTATACATGACTAGTTAGATAGTAGTTCTACTCTCTGTCCCAGAAATGTAAAAGTATAAGTTCACAACTAAAAGCTTTTGGGTCCATTCCAACCCAAGACACTTCCCCTTTCCCTACTTTAGCAGTCATGCAGATATCAGTCATCTTAGACGTGCCTTCCATCAGACCTCACCCCTATAAGTTCTGTGGTGCATGCAATAACTGCATATCATGATAATTGAAATAACTAGTTAGGTGGGAGTTATAATCTCAGTCCTAGCAAATGTAGAAGTGTTTGTGTGTGACAGTTGTGTGTGCAAGACTGAGGGAGTTGTGATTTTGTTTGTTTGTAGGTGAAACGGAACCCCACCTTATCAGTCCAGATGATGTCAGCCCCTTATCAGCAATGTTGGCCAATTGTCAACCCTCTAAGCTCAGTAGTGCATGTGATAAATACTTAACACTATAATGCAAATGACTAGTTTGGTACGGGTTCTAATCTTGTATCCTGCAAATGTATGTGTGTAAGTAGAAGTAGTTTGATGTGTTTCCCACACACTGCCCTATTTTATGAGTCCTGCTGATATCATTCCTCATATCAGCACCTTTGGCCAGTTCTCAGCCCAGCAAGCTCTGTAGCGCATGTGGTAACTGTGCAATACCATGGTACACATCACTAATTAGTTAGGGGTTCTACTCTCACATCTGTCAAATTTGTGTCTGTTTGTAAAATAAAGTGGTTTGATAAGTTTAGCACCCATGGCACCACTTTATCTGTTCTGCTGATGTCATTCCCTTTATAGGTTCACAAGTGTGTAGTAGGTAATGGCCCAGGAGCCTTAACAAGCCTAGCACATAGAAGGGCCCTGCCATTGTGCCACCCGATGTTATGATCCAGTACCTGCATCAAGTATAGCCACTGCAGTGATTCTTGGGTTGAACTATTACCCATCTAGTCCTCAAGATTTCTCTGGGACAGGGTCAGCTAGGTGCTCTGCATGACATGTATAGGAAGTACATTCCAGGGCATGTGCAGTCTCTTGGTGAGGGGCCTGTCACACCAGTGTGTTGTGGTGATTGTGGTACTGAGGCAGAGGTCTCTACAGTGTGTGGTGTTGATGGATTTATATGTAGCATTTCTAAACCAGCTGGGTCAGAGTTGGCTTTGTAAGTCAAGCACAGATAGTTGCTAATTAGGTGTTATGACACAGAGAATAGCTTGGGTTCTCTGAGTCTGTCTGTGTAGGATGTGTGTCTAATGCCTAGGAACCCCTTTGTAAGGTATTTCTGTGGCTTTTTCAGCTGTAGCAGGTGTCTAGTGAGGTACATGGCAAATGGGCCATAATACTTGGGAAGTGTTCTAATGATGGAGTAGTAGACAGAGATCATTACGTTGTCTTCCTGGATGCAAAATCCTTGGTAATGCAATGTGCCATATAGAAGGACTTCCTGACCACAGTGACAATGTGGTTCTTGAAGGAGAAGTTGCTGTCAACCTGTTTCCTCAGATCTCTTATAATGCCTACAGTGTTCATTGGGAACCCATTAATGTGGAACTTACTGGGAACTGAGTTTTCTATCAAAGGGGATGATGATGCATTTTGTGGTGATAAGCTTCTGGCCATAGTTTCCACACCACTCATTGGTCTCACTGAGGCCTTCCTGTAGGATGTCTACTTCACTTGTGGAGTTCCTGATAGCTCCCGGCTTGCAGTATTCTGTGAACTTGGTCAGCCAGAGTTCCCCTGTGTTGGGCTGTACTCCTGAGAAGTAGAAGCTGAACAGGACACTATCCAGTACTAATCCCTGTGAGACTCTACTCTTGACTGCTTGCCAGTCTGATTTGGAGTTTGCCACTGTCACACTGTGTGTTCTGTGAACCAATTTGCAAACCATCCACTAATATAGAGGTTGATGCCTAGTTTGTTGTGCTTATCAATAATCCCTGACTGAGGAATGGGTTCAGAAGCTTTGGCCAGATTGAGGTAGGCTGTATGCAGTGCCTTACTGTCATACATAGCCCTGGTGACTCACTGAAAGATGTGAACCAGGTTGAGCAGGCATGATCTGCCATTCACAAAGCCAAACTGTGTGGGGTCCAGAGTTGGAGATCACCCATATCTTGGTCAATCAGGTCCCTGATGATGCGCCCATACCCACGCATAGTAGACTTGTCAGGCTAAGGGGCCAATAATCGCCAGGATCTGTAGATGCTACCCCTTCATGGAGAGGGATGACTGTGGCAGTGTGCCATTATGGAAGGACAAAGCCTGAGGTGAGGCTGTGACTGACCAGGGCACACAGATGTAGTGCCAGGTTTCTTTGTATGTCATGTAGAACACAGCCATGGATATGTTGGGGTCCCATGTAAGCTGTATCCTTGCCTGTGGACAATGCAGGTTTAACCTGGCCTGCAGTAATGCTGGGTGCCTGGCATTCATCTGCCATTGTGATCATCCCCTTAGGGGGAGAGAGGGCTAAAGCTGGCACTGACCATGTTGGCAAGATTGTGGCCAATATCTGTGGTGTCAGGATAGGAATCAGCATTGTGCAGTAAGTCACAGCACTTGTGGTTATTGCTGCGGAGGTTGTTGATATAACTATCAAAGGTTTTTGTGATTGTTGTCAGTGTATACTGCAAATCTGCCTTCATAGCTGCCTGTAGGTGATTTCATGAGGGATCCCAAGTTGTGTTTGAGTCTAATAAGGGGGTTCACCAGTCTTGGGACACCACCATTTTCTGCAACGGTGTCCTCTTTCTGTTCTACACATTAGTAATTGCAGGGGACCATCACAATGGGTTTCAGCATTTGGAGGACAGTGACTGTGTTCTTTTGGCTATGGCTAGTACCATGCTTCCATGTACATGTTTGTGCAGTGTATATGTGTATGATGTGACAGTCATGCAGCTATTTCCCATTGGCATGAGTGCAGTGAAGTCATCCACTCATGCTTTTATGACTGTAATGTCAGCATTGGCAAGGTTTTTCAGGATGGTTACTTTGTGGGGGATGTGGGTGAGATGTTGAGCTCCATGTTGATTACATCATGTTTGTATCTGAACAGGTAGGGATTGACAACTGTGGTCAAGCAACAGTCAACACAGGTCAAGGTTGTTGCATCCTCTACTGGGGGTCAGTATGAGCCAGTCCAGTGTATTAGAACTGATTAATTCCATGAAGCGTTGGGTCAGTGTACTGGTGCTTGACTACTTTCCCCAGGTGATGGAGGGGTAGTTGAAGTCTCCTGCTATGTCAGTGTTGGGTTGGACCTTCATAGATGCTAGAGTGTTGAGGAATGTGCATTTATAGTTTAGGGATGTAGCTGGGGACCAATGCCAGGCTATGGTGTGGATTGCACTATTCCCCAAAGTCAGTTTTACTGGAAGTACCTCAGATGCATTATGCTGGGATGCTAGTCTGGAGGTGTGCATATCCATTATGGATATAGAGACAACACCACCTGTGGAGGTGTGGTCCATGTTTTGGCGTTGACAGCTGTGGAATCTGTCATAGCCTGTTAGTGCAGGGCTGCTGTCTGCTGCTGTGACCCACCTGTCCGTTACAGCACAAATGTCAATGTCCTCTACTCTGAGGAGTGCTTTCAGTGACTGCATCTTGACAGTTAGATGTCAAGTGTTGAGCAGCATGACCCTTAGATTGCATACAATGTATAGCTGTTATGGTGGTAATTTCATTTGAACACTGCCTAATAAGGCACTATAGGGGTGACAAGACACTTACCCTGTACCTAGAAACCTAGGGCTGACAGATTTAGGACAATTCTGGCAAGGCATTGAGGTCTGTCACTCATATTATCCCACGCAGAGAGATACTGGATCCCCTGGGAATGACAAACAACATGTAAGCCAATGTTGCAGTCAATTATTTGTTGAAAGTACTGCAGCATCATTCTGGGGGATGGCAGTATAATGCTCAGTGCTACTGTTACACCTGCCTGGGCCACATAATCTGAGTGTTCAACCATGTCTCTTGTCATGTAGCCCATGGAGGTGTGTCTCAGGTCATTCACACCCACATGGATAATGACAGAGTGATACTTGTAGCTGTTGTGGTGTGGCCTGACTGGGTCTGTTATGTGTTGGATGCTGGCACGTGATAGACAGTTGGCTGTTACCTCCTCCATAATCAGCATAGTGAGTGGGACATCTGTGTGCTGCAGTACTGAGTCACCCAAGATCACTGTATTGTGCAAGGTGGTGAGCCTTAGGAGCTTAGGTTGAGGGGCACACGGTGTAGGTGACATATGTGTCCTTTGGCATGTGCTATGTCATGGTGTCTGAGTGAGTATCTGTCTTGCTGGTCTGTGCTGATTGTGTAAATGTCCACTAAATGCCTCTGTGAAGGTGGGTGTGTGGCTTTTCAGTGTATGTCAGGGCTGTCATAGTGGGTGTTATGGCGAGCTATGTGGACCACATGGTGTGGTGCAGGTGTTGATCTCATCCTCTTGATCAGCTAGTCCAGTCTTTGCTGGAGAGTGCATATTTCTGCATTTGTTGATATAGAGGTCACTCTCAGTGGTCTGTGTGTTTGGAGTTAGAGGAGAGTGTTGTCTGTGTACATGAGGCAGTTGCAACAGTGACTCAGAATGGACAAGTGCACCAGGTTAATAGGTGAAAGCTCAGAAAACTGCACTTCAATCATGCCAGGAGGGGTGGTCATAAGTAGTAAGCACTGGGGCTAATTCTGTGATGAACGAGTACTGCTGATGGCTCCCAGGTGTGATACACTTATTGATACAATAACTTGTTAAAGTGTAAAGCTATAATGTTATTTGAAGTACAAGACAAAGAACTACCAATATGTATGAGAGAAACTAAAGGCAGACTTCCTGCCACCTGTAATACTTTACCTCAGCTGTGCAGTTATCAGCACCTTTGGCCAGTTGTAAGTCCAGTAAGCTCTGTAGCATGTGCGGTAACTGTGTTACACTATAATACAAATAACTGGATTGGCAGGGTTTCTAATCTCAATACTAACAAGTGTGCGTGTGTGTGTGTATGTGTGTGTGTGAGAATCATGTACTGTGTGGGTTATACCATTTTTGACTTGTGTACCACCCTTTACACTTCCCCTTACTCCATGGCGTGTCTGATAACTGTGTAACACTATAGTAGACATAACTAGATAGGCAGGAGTTCTGATCCCAATACTGGCAACTGTGTATGCGTGTGTGTGTGTGTGTGTGTGTGTGTGTGTGTGTGTGTGTGTGTGTGTGTGTGAATTGGATATTGTGTGGCGTATACCATATTGATTTGTGTACCACCCATTACACTTCCCCCACCCTACTTTACTACTGCTGCTGTTTTCATTCACCTTAGAAGTACCTTTGGAGAAGAGTGACCTATGTAGTTGTGGGAGAGAGATATTGTCAGCAGACTCACATGTGGCCTTGGAAAAGGATGGATGCAGCATGTCTGCACATTTACAGTACAACACCCAATAGTACACAATTTGCTGTCCTTCACCATAGATTTGCACTTCAGTACATTAGAAATCCCCATCCACAACTGCAATCGTACCTGGCACATGAATGTAGATACTGTACAGATACAAGTATGTCTCATACAGTAGTTTACTAAACACCACTGGGACCTTACCTGCATGCTCCTTGTCCATTGTGTGGGTGCCACCCACCTCCAGCAAGTGGGGCTTTGTACCCTGGTGTTGTACTGTGATGGGCGGCCCAAGCTTGGCAAGGAGCTCCTCATTTTGTGTCAGTGGGGGCTGCATAGCTGGTCTCCCACCTGTGGTTGTGGGGTTCCTGCCATGGCAGCAGCCCTTTGCCAGACATGGCATATGAGGTTGGTGGCATGATGCCACATCTGCTCATATGTATGTGTGTGCAGGCCCACCTAATTTACCCAATAGACAGGGTGTTCCCACAGGGTGGTCCTCTCCCACAGATGTTGCTGGCTTCAGCCCAACAGTACTGTGTGGTTCTGTATTATGGCTTCCATTACCAGGTTTCATTCCGCTGGTGAAAAGGTCTCCCTCCGGTGATGTGACATCGCACCTGGTAGACACTTACAGGAAAACACATCTCAGGACCCCATACATTTGGCAACAGTATGTCTAGTACCTGCACATGTACCTTGAATACCAGTAGCCAACAATCACAACCATACCAGTAGCCAACACTCACAACCACACCATACCCCTGTAATCTATCAGCACAGTATCAGCTTGCATTGAACTTCTGGTCCTGATGAGTCATATTGCTTGCAGTGAGAGCAAGTTGTTTGCATAATCCATCATTCCTCATTCAGATCTATGTAAATGGATGACATTAGCCATCTTCTATGCGGATGGTGTGTGAATGGTGCTGCAACTTGGTGTGACTACAGTGGGTAATGCAGTGGGAACACATGCCTGAGTTCATGTACGATGCAGACAGGGATGATATGATGTCCTATGGATATTTACATTTGTTGCCTTTCAGTAGGCAATATGTACCTGCTCACTGGTGATGAGTGGAGGGGTGTGGGTGCAGTACATATCCACCTATAGTGATGCTGAGCCGGGGGGGGGTGTTTGCCCTAACCCTATCGACATAAGGTTGCCTGTAGCTATTTTGTGTTTGTATGTGATCTGATTGGCCACCACTACAGGTTGGGTTGGCATGTTGCCTCAGAGATTGCAGACATAGGGGAAGATGGCCTTGTGATTGTCCCTGGTGGATGTCCCCAATTTATAATCATAGTTGGCCTTACAGTAATCCACTTGTGACCTTATATGCTTGTTCAGACAATGGCTGGCTTGATGCCAGGTTGGTTCCTGCCCCTACTTTCCCCTGTACAGCCACTACGGGGGCCAAATCTGTGGTTTGTGTAATGATGCTATCCAGCAAAGGGGATTACTGTACATTGGTGGAGGCAGGTATGACAATTAAAGTATTGCTGAACCCATACAGCCATGTATGTGTTCAATATGTTGTTTGTAGTGGGAATGGCCACAAAGTCATAACATAGTTGGACACCTCTCCAATTTAGTAATGATAATCATGCTTACTGTACTAACCATGTCTGTGTCAGGGCAATGCAACAACCAGCAGCTGTAGAAATGTCTCTCTTGGGTGCACAGTATCTAGGATTACACATGTGTACAACATGTACTACTGACAGTTTGCATCCCATGTCTGTTTTCATGAGGTGGACACACACCTACTCATACCAACATGTGCATAGCTAATACCTCATATACATGTATGTTCTATGTCAGTATGGCACACTAAATTCACACTACTGCTGTGCAGTCATCCATCTCAACCAGTTACAGCAGGACATCTGTAGGATGCCATGCATACGTGGGTGCAATGGGATAAAATCAGTGACAGTGTCTCAATATTTTTGTAACATACTTGAGTCATTCAACAGCACAGTAGTCTTTGCACTGACAGGCATCCCCTGGAGGATGTCCAACAGTCATATGGCAATAAAAGAGGGGAAATGCTAGGAGGGTGGTATTGTGAGTAAGAATTGCTAATATTGGCAGTATGAGTGGTACAGGGACCAGGGTAACTGATATGATGGCCAGGGGATGGTTGGCATATTGTGTGTGTGCAAGAGACTACATGTAAGGGGATTATGGCTGGGTGTATGGTAGGCAGGTCACAGTTATGCTATCAAGGTGTGGACTGGAGGTTGAAAGGGGTAGGGCTTCTGCTGAAGGAACATTATGCCAAGAGTGTTTTTGGAGGATGACATAAGTGTCTGATAGCGTGATGTTTCTGAAGCTGTAAGCTGATGGTGTAATGATGACTGTTATTAGTGCATATGTTATACAAGTTGGTTGTGCAATGGATGAGAAACAGAAATATGACGTCAGTTGGATGATGTGGTGATGACTGTACCCAAGGTTGACAGATTGGTCATTGGAACAGATGTCAATGGGCATGTTGGTGAAGGGAACAGAAGGGATGGAGAATTGATGGGTATGTATAGTGTTAAAAGGAGTAGAGACTGGGAGATGGTAGTGGATTTTGCAAAAAGGATGGACATGGTTGTGGTGAATATGCACTATAACACAAGGGAGGAGCATAGGGTGACATACAAGAGTGGAGTACAATGCACACAGGTGGAATATATCCAATGTAGGAGGGCAAGTTAGAAGGAGATTGGCGACTGTAAAGTGTTGACAGGAGAAAGTGTATTTAGGCAGCAAGGAATGTTGGTATGTGAAATTATGTTGGTGATCGAGATGAGGAGGAGTGTGGGGGCAGCACCAAGGATCAAATTGTGTGAATTGGAAATGTGTGCTACTGAGGTGGAGTTCAGGGAAGAGATGAGACAGGCACTGGGTGGCAGTGACAATCTAACAAATATCTGGTTAAGTACAGCAGAGCTAGTAAGGGAGACAGCTAGATGGGTGCTTGGCGTGACGTGGATGGAGGAAGCAATACATGTACACCTGTCAGTGGACTGAGGAAGTACTAGACAGTATACAGAGACAGAGGTTGGGGAAGAAGGAGTGGGATTGTCATAGAGATGAGAAAAGTAGGCAGGTGTATGAGGAGATGATATGCATGGCAAAGAGAGAGGTGGCAAAGGCTGAGGATGGGCATATGAAGAGTTCAATGACAGGTTGGACACTAAGGAGGGATGAAAGGAATTGTACTGATTCGCTGGACAGATGCACTGAGCTAGGAAAGATGTGCAGCAGATAAGGGTGATAAAGGATGATGAGGTATACGTACTCATAAGCGAGGAGAGTGTGTTGAGCACATGGACAGTGCACTTTGAGAGGCTGATGAATGAAGATAATGAGACAGAGAAGTTTGGATGACATGGGTATGGTGAATCAGGAAGTGCAATGGCTTAACAAGGAGGATGTAAGGATAGCTATGAAGAGGATGAATACTGGTAAGCCTCTTGGTCCACATTACACACCTGTGGAAGCATGGTGTTGTTTAGGGAAAATGGAAGTGCAGTGTTAGCCAGACTGATTACTGATATCTTGGGAAGTGTGAAGTTGCATGAGGAGTAGAGAGAAAGTGCTTGGGTATGGTCTTAAGAAGGAGGTTGATGTGCAGTGCTGTGATAACTACAGAGGGATAACATTGACCAGTCACAGCATGAAGTTATGGGTAAGAGCAGTGGAAGCTAGGTTATGCAGGGAGGTGAGCAGTACTTGTCAGCAGTATGGTGTCATGCGTGGAAGGAGTGCTACTGGTGGAATACAGAGAAGGTCAGGAGTTGCTCTGTGTCTCTCTGGACATACAGAAAGCATATGACAGGGTGCCTAGACAGGAGTTGTGGTATTGTACAATGAAGTCATGAGTGGAAAAGATATATGTAAGAGTGGTACAGGATATGTACAAGGGTGGTGTGACAGCATTGAGGTCTGCATTGGGATTGACAAATGTGTTTAAGGTGGAGGTGGTATGACATCAGGGATCTGCTGTGAGCCCTTTTGGATTTGCAATGGTGATGGACAGGTTGACATACAAGATCACACGGGAGTCCCTGTTGACTATGTTGTTTGCAGATGACATTGTGATCTGTATTGAGAGTAGGGGACAACTTTTGGAGATCCTGGAGAGGTGGACATATGCTCTAGGGAGGAGAGGAATGAAGGTCAACAGCACTAGGATGAAATATCTGTGTGTGAATGAGAGGGAGGATAGTGGAATGTTGAGGATGCATAGAGTACAATTGGTAAAGGTTGATGTGTTCAAATGATTGGGATCAATATTTCAGAGTAATGAGGACTATGGAGGACAGGCATAGAAGAGAGTACAGGCAGGATGGAGAGAGTGAAAAAGAGTGTCAGGAGTGATATGTGACAGACGAGTACCACTAAACTTGATATGTAAGGTCTACAAGAGGCTAGTGTGTCCACCTATGTTATATGGGTTGGAGACAGTGGCATTGATAAAAAGGCAGGGGTCAGAGCTGCACATGGCAGATTTACAGATGTTATGTTTTTCACTGGGTGTGACACAGGTGCACAGGTTTAGCAATGTGTATATGACCGGTTCAGGCATTTTGAATGGATATGAGACAGTGTTGGAGAGGCAGCATTACATCAGTTTGGACATGTGCTGCGGAGGGGTGCTGAGTATAACTCCACAAACATTAAGGCCAACAAACGAGACTGGTAAAACAAAAACCAGAAAGGCTCCACAATATAAAAATGCTTTAATTGACAAAACAACAGAGCAGTGACCTGACGAGTACAGAGTCAAATTAAGCTCACTAAGCACTTTCACCCGTTCATAAAGATGGGCATCATCAGAGTGAAATGTGAAAAGCAAATTCAAGTTCTTAAAAGTCAGTTCATACACACACCCACTTGTTAAAAAAAAATCGAAAGTGTTAATCAATTGAATATTTAAATGTCAAAAATTCACCTAACCGTTAAAACTAAAAAAGTTGTTAACAATAATATACCTAGTATAATACAATGCAAGTATGTCTAATACTATCTAATAGTGGACCCCCCTCCCAACCTAATAAAAAACAATAAAAACAATTTTAATAAAATTTTTCTGTTTGTAATTTTTATCATAACATAGTACACATAACATAATGTTGATTCATATATTGCTATATAGTTTGTAAATCTTTATAAACCGTATATTGTGTATTAAACACAATAAGACTTGTATTTTAAAATACTAGATAGTGAAATATGTCCGTTGATGCTTGGTGACCTGGATGCATCCAATCTGAGCTGCCACAAACACTCCTTGACCTCCAATAAGGTCTTAACACCCCACCTTTCTCATTGTGTGGAATCCTGTCCACTACAAAAAATAAAAACTTTTTAAAGTTAGTACAGTTTTGACTATCCACAAAAAGACCGTTGGTCGTCTTTTTGTTCCTTATGTCTTGTGTGCTCTAAAATCCTAAGCCTTAATTTTCTAATGGTTTCCCCACATAAAATGTGGGACAGCTTAGGCATGTGGCAATATATACCACCATCTTAGTATTGCAGTTGCAGATCCTTGGACATCTAATGGTTCTGCAAAAGTTGTGCACTACTACATAAGGTCCATTGTTAATAAACTTACATGTACTGCACGAACCACATTTGCTCATCCTAGAGTTCCTGTATGAATCAAAATTAACATCCATCTCCATCAACTCCTTCAAATTTTTGCCTCTACTATATGTAAAAGTTGGTGTAGTCCCTAAAGTCGTTGTGACATCATTTGTAAGAACACTTTGCCATGTATCATAGATAATGTTCTTTATCTTGCCAGCAATGTCATTGTAGGGAAAAAACCATCACCCTCCTCCAATTACATCCTTGCACTCCATCTGTGATGTTACTAATATTACTAATGTTGCCTGTCATATCCTTCACTAGACCCCCATCTCAGTATTGGTTTAAAGACTGTGTGTCTTTTCTCACCCACTTCTAACCTTATTTTGATCAGTACATCGTGGGGATAACCTCTCTCCATCAACATTTCTAACAAGTTAGACACTTCAGCCTCATATTGCTTGTCCTCACTAATGAGTCTTGACAACCTTACCATTTGTCCCTTCATAATGTTCTTTTTCTGAAAGAATGGGTGGCAAACTTTGGAAGTGTAAAAATAAACTGGAGTATGTCCACTGTGGCAATCCCGAATGGGAAAAGCCATCGGACAATCATACCTCCCAACCATACCAAATTACTAATTTTTTACCGAGTTTTGGGGTCTAAATAATGGGGTGCCACGATTCCCGAGTGGCACCACTTAATTTCTGAATTTCCCAGCACTTTATTTTAAAATTTTATTTCATGGCTTTTTGAGCTGATGTCATCACGTGTAAGATGACATCAGCAGCCTGCCAGCCTGTCAGAATTGAGCAGAATTCAGCTCAATATGCGTGCATTTCCAGCGCTGTGAGACTGGAATCTATGCTGCTGCTATCTACCCAGTATGGAACATATTATGAAGCTACGAGCCGTTGAGAAAGAGAAGAGCTTTGAGCTGCTGTCTACTGGGAAGAAGAGCCATTTGAAGCAGAACGAATGAACCATTTTGGTGCTCCATTTACAAAGCTGCTGCCCTGGCCCTAGAAAGAACAGAACGAGCCATTTTGATGCTGTCTACTGCCCTGGAAAGAACAAGCCATTTTTATGCTGTCTACAAAGGTAGGAGAGAGGTGTGTACACCTGCAGTTTCTGAATGAGAGCAGTGTGTGTGTGTGTGTGTGTGTGTGTGTGTGTGTGTGTGTGTGTGTGTGTGTGTGTGTGTGTCTGTGTCTGTGTGTGTGTGTGTGTGTGTGTGTGTGTCTGTGTGTGTCTGTGTCTGTGTCTGTGTGTCTGTGTGTGTGTCTGTGTCTGTGCCTGTGTGTCTGTGTCTGTGCCTGTGTCTGTGTGTGTGTGTGTGTGTGTGTGTCTGTGTGCGTGTGTGTCTGTGTGCGTGTGTGTCTGTGTGCGTGTGTGGTTTTCCATTTCCAGGTAGACATATCTTTCAGCATCCAAGCTTAGAAAAGCAGATTAAGAATCAGCAAGTCAGAGGCCTGAGATCATTACATTGTACACAGACAGGCTGTAGTTTGATATGCTGTTCCCAACCTATGTCTGAGATATGCTTGCAGTGTTAGTAGGTGGGCACAGCCAACTCACTACTGAACATATGTAATGTATCCCTCAGGAAAGTGATCATTTCCCACTGCTCTAATGCATCACATACCTTGAACTAGCTTCCACTCTATAGCAAAACGTGAGTTGTTTCTTACCCTTACCTCCAGGAAAAAGGTGAACAAGGTATTGTTTGTTTTATCTCCCTCCTTGTCCTGGGTAGCTGGACTTCTTAAACCTAGGTTGCTAAATGAACCAGAGTTTCTAGCACTATGAGCTAATGTCTTGCTAATATAAACTGCCCAGCATTCAAGAGCTTTCATTTCATGGACTCCAGTGCCATGCATTCTTCTTGTGAGCTATTATCAAGATGGTTAATATTGGAAGGAAATACTCTGTCCTCTAACTACAAACTGAAAGCCAGGAACTGGGCATGTTGAGGTTTTAGACTGGGATATTGCAGGCAGAAAGGGTGAAAGAAAATATTTTGTAAAGGGAAAAATATCAGAAGAGAGAAATCAAAGTCTGAATTAGATCCACTAAGTTACCTCATCTATTCTTCTTAAAAAGTTTTCAACAGAACTCGTAGCATGAGCTGCGAAGGTAGAAAGGTCTATAAGATTCCAGCCACTTTCAGCCACTTTGAGTAAAAAGTATCCGATATCAGACGTCTGACATTCTGAATAACAGAATGGTGGGCACTCTGATTTAGTGGGAGATGTGAATAGCATATCTCTCAGCTATCCAGACCTTTGCAGAGTGTTCAGATTTTTGCCTCATATCTTTGGTCTCTTTTTTCATAATAGTTCTGGTTTTCTGGCAAATCAATGAGGATTGAAATCACTGAATAATGACACACATCTGACTGACCTCTTTTGCAGGGTAGTATCATCGATCTGCAGCAGCCTAAGAGCAGGCTGTTTAATGGGAAGAAAGCAAAAGGAAGGTTGCTGTCAGAAATAGACAATATGAAGCTAGTGGATAAACTTGTTGTCCATCATAACAACTGAAAATGACGATTAAATGTATTTAAATAGAGTATACTAGCCATTTGTCAAATAAAAGATTAAAGGTCACCTATTCAAAATAAAAAGGTTTAAGGGATGGTGATCTATCCTAGATGGGATGAAATAGCTTTACTTTTATTTTGTTTTTTTTTTTCCTTTTTTTCTTTTTATCCTGTGGTGTGAAATCTTAGATGGCGTATAACCTCATTGACTTCCAGGTCCATGTATAAGCCCATTCATTCCCTATCTGCATTCCTGTATCTCACATTATCCCCTGTGTGTGCATGCGTGAAAATGCCCCAGGTGTACCTGGTGGCTACAGGAGGTACTCAGGCTCAAACCTTGTACCTTTGGTACAGGTGACAAAAGCCAAAGTCCCTACCCACCTTTTGTTCTCATAAAATCTGTGGTTTTCTGGATTTCAGTGAAGGGTTGCATTCACTATATAATGACAGGCATTTGAATTTCAGATTTCATATTCTTCAGAAAAGAAATGGTAACACCAAACCCTTTATTCTAGCAATTAAGATCAGTATGGCTGTATTCCCCATTATTGGCTTTGTCCAGAATTTTGTCTGCCAAGTTTACAAGCTCAGAAAAGAAATGGTAACACCAAACCTTTTATTCTAGCAATGTTCTAAGTTTATAAGATCAGTATGACTGTATTCCCCCATTATTGGCTTTGTTCAGTTTTTTTTGTGTGTGTGCTAGGTTTATAAGATCAGTACGGCTGTATTCCTCCATTATTGGCTTTGTCCAGTTTTTTTTGTGCTAAGATATTGAGAGCTGTGGTAAGAAGTGAAAAATAAATTCACTAAATGATAGCCATTTAAGTTTCAGTCTTTCGATTGCTCAGGAAACTGCTGATTTGGCATAGTGGTATGTTGCTCTGACTGTAATGCACAGAGTCCTATGTTCAAGACTTGGCAGTGAAATGCATGGTAGTAGTACATTTTATTCTAGCAACTTTCCAAAATAATAAAATCAATGTTTAAAAAGTGTCCCTGGTTTTTGAGCTTTTGCCCCCCCCCACCACCAATAAATGTTGGCTTTTTCCAGATTTCTTGTGCTGCGAATTTGAAAGATACTGTTGGTTGTCGAGTGGATTTTACAAGGAGCTGAGAACTTCAGGGGAAGAGAAGTTTAGTGTTGCTTATGCTGAGTCTTCTTGCACTGATAATAGCATAACAGGTTAAATACTTGCTTTTGATGCAGAAGGCTGTAGGTTCTACTCCCACAGTATGTAGATGCATTGCTGATACTGTACTGTATTGTACTTTTAAAGGGGGTGGGTGTAACAAGTCACGGGTGTAGCTACATGTACAACAGAACTGAGAAAATGTCATGTGCAAGGGTATTTCTGCCTCAGTGGAAAGAGCAAAAAATATTAACCCAAATTCAGGTATACGAAGTCATAATTATTATGTTCTGTGCTGCATTATAAGAAAAATATTTTAAACAAGTACAGAACATTTTCCAGCATTCAAGATAAAACATATTTTCCACTGGAGACAGTGAAGAAGCAAGAGTGGCCAGTTAACAGTACCTGGATTACAATGATAGTTTTGATGCTTCAGGATGAATGTAGGAGAGGGTCTGCAGTACTTGGACTAAAAAGTGGAAGTCTTAAAACATGCAGTTTGCCTAGTTTATTTTGTTGTGCATTTACAGCTATTGAGTTGGTCTGATAACACAAATCAGAGTAAGTCAAGCAAAAAACTGAAATTGAAAATTAGTTCGAGAAGCTATGCAAGATGCCCATGGCTTACATATATATATATATATATATATATATATATATATATATATATATATATATATATATTCTGAAATGGGCAGTTTTGTCATTATTGATTCATGGATTTTGTTTCATTGCCTACTGGAAAAATGTTCAAACAATAAATTTAAAATGCACTCAAGTATAACAAGTGTGCTGTGTTATACAAGGAATATAATTTAATATAGTTAGGAAGGTGTAGTGAAGAATACGTGTAGGTTTCTTGTTTTGTGTGCAAGGGGCCTATGATTTGAAAACAGCCCAAAAGTAATATTTATCCACCACCACTGGCCAGATGTATTTGTTTTGGATGTGGTGTGGGTTTCAATGCTGTTTCAATGAATGTGAGTTTCAAGGGCAGAGAAATTTTAATGCTAAGTCAGTTTTAATTGTGAGACGATATTGCTTTGTTTAGCAGATGTGTATTAGTGCTTGTGCATTGTGCTATAAAATGTATAAATAAAATCCAAATCATTGTAGAAATAAATCAGTATGCACATTAGTGTTTATGGTAAATGTGGCAAAATAGCCAGGTAATGGACCATTGGAATGAGTGCAGGGGGACTCTGGTGCCATATTTTGGTTGTCTGTTCTTCAGTTTGCATTTGAAGGTCAGTGTCCCACAATTCCATTGGAGTGGGTGGGGTTACCTAATTATGTATGCATATTTCATGTTAATCAGTGTACAGATTTGTACCTATATTTTTATGAGCCTTGTCCAGATTTTTGATATTTCCAGGTTGAGAGGTATGCGGACAATTAAGGGGGATGATGTAATGTCATTCTTCACAGATTTGGCAAGGATTTGACTGACATGACACAACTCTATGGGTAAATGACTGCAAATATGAGGCACACATATGGTCAGTGTACAGAACAAACTGAACCAAAGGAACCTGCACAAATGTTACTAATAAAAATCCAAGTAGGTGCAGAAATACGAAGATGTAGACACCAAAGGTATAATCCAAGCGTTTAATTTAATCACAAAAATGGAAATAATACAATAATACATAATACAGTGTACAGAACACTAGACAGCTGAATGGTATGAGCTCAGTATATAACATGCAGTTCAACACACACATCTGCAGCAGTACTTTACTCTGCACATGTTCTGTATAGTTGTCTTATATTTACAAGACAAAATGTGTATCATAGTTATATGCACAGGTAACATATGGATATGTACAACAAGCCAGTAGCTGGCCTAGTCACTATAGACAGAGCTAGATGCTATGGCC
>NC_056742.1:186052713-186082713 GCF_019279795.1 Protopterus annectens | reverse complement strand
TACTAACACTGGAAACACACAAACAAAAACCCACCAAAACACCACAAAAACTTATTACAAAAACCATACAAAAACACAAAACCCCTTTATTATTAATATTATTATTATTATTCCACCAACAAATTCTCTTATTTTACTTTTTTTTCTATTTTTTATTTTAAATTTTAAAACATGTTGTGCATGTCATAATATTTTAACATTTTATTTAAATATTTTTTTAAATACTTTTAAATCCTTTTTTTTAATTTTACATATATTATTAGATATTATTTTATTTCTACATATATTTTATAAATTTTACACACTTTTTTTATTTTTTATAAAGCCCATCACATTTATACTATAGCTTTCTTCTATACTTTAATTTCTTTTCTATATCACATCTCTTATTACACTTTTAACTCCTATTATCTTAATATCCTCCTATTAAAACAATTAAAAAACATATTATATTCTTTTCTATCATATATTTATTCTTTAACATAACAATTATTTACTATTTACATCAAAACAAGTCATATAAATATAAAAATCAATTTAAATTTACACATGTGCAAAATAAGAATTTGAAAAAATAAATTTTTCATACACATGCAATTACATATACAAATAAATAACTCTTTTTCTTTAGACACATATATAACTATTATTACACAAACTTCTATAAAATTTATACATATCATATTTACATAACTACTTGTTATTCAATATACATTCTATACACATAAAAATCAAAAAATACATAATAACATATAAACTTATAAAAACAAACAAAAAAAAATATATTTAACATATTTTATATAAAATATACATATATTTTTTTATTCATAAACATATATAAAATACATCTTTTTTTTTACTATTAATTTTTAAATTTTTATTTTAACTTTTATACACAGCTATTTATTCACATACACTATATATTATATATTTTTTTTATTTACATTACATTTTAGATATCTTTATATATAACATTCTATATACATCCATATATATAAACTCCTATATCCAACTACTAACTACATATATAATATACATATCTTCACTTTTCTTCTTCTTCTTTTCTATCCTACACACTAGTTTAACCTCATTATTTTTTCTCATATACTTTTTATTTTTCCTCCTCTATATATTTAACACTAATTTATTAACTATATTAAAACTTCTTTTCACTCTCTATATTTATTTTCCTTTTTTCTATCTTTAACTCATATCTTTTTATAACATATTTATATATTCTATATTATCTAATTTATAATTTCTTATATTTTATATTCTAAATATTATATATTCACATTATATTTTTTACATACAAAACCTATACACTATACACATATATTCACACCTATATTTTCTCTCTTGTTATATACTCTTCTATATATGTCAACACTCACATACACCATAAACTAACAAAATATCTCCCCCCCATATACATATTTCACACTACTAAAAATAAAATCATAAAAATCACCCACAAAACCAATATAATATTTACAATTTCATACCATATATACTATATAAACATATTTTTACAAAAATTTTTTATAAAATAATAAATTTTTACAAAATATATATTTTATATATAATATTTTATATATAATATTTTAACTTATTTACAACAAAAAAAATGTATAAACTATACAAAAACTTATATTTTCAAACAAAAAACATAAATACATATGTATAAACAACTATATATACACAATATAAAATATATGATAAACAAATATAAAAAATCTAAAATAAATATACATGCTCATATACAGACATATATATAATAAAATTTTACATTAAATATTATTTCCACACACTAATTTTCTCAACTATACATCTGTATTCACACAAACATAAAATTAACTTTTAATAAATATAAAATATAAACAATATAAATATATATATATATATATATATAAAAATATAAATAAATTTTTTTAAAATAACATATAATATAAATGCTACACTTTTTTTACATATATATTAACTGCCTAAAAAACTTAAACATATATACATTCATGTACTACAAAATAAACTATTTCTTTTCTAAGATTTCAAACCTACTAAATATGAACTGAAAAAACCACAACAACCATAAATGACCAACCTATTATTACAATCACAAAACTGAAAAACAAAATTGTCATAACAGATTAAAACTAAAACTACATACATAAAAAACCAACATATTTTATTATTAACATACACTATCTATATATATATACATATATATATATATAATATTTACATAATATATATACATAATATATATATATATTTACATATATGTATACATATATATATATATACATATATATATACATATATATATATATGCATAGATATATATATATATATATGCATATATATATATATATATATATATATATATATATATATATATATATGCCTATATATATATATACATGCTATATATATATATATATATATATATATATATATATATATATATATATATATATATATAAATATATATATATATGAATGTATGAAGTTTTCTCAATTCCTTTTGGCTTAGAGTCATGATACACGATATTAAAATGACGGGGCTGGCATGCATTCCTCAGTAAGGTTTCCATAACAACTGATTAGCGGAATACAGCATGCATTCCTCAATGGAGTTTCCATAACAACTGATTGTTTTGTTTAAATTCAAGTGGTCCTTTTGAGACAATAGTTGTGTGCAAAGATTATTACTACCATATGATTTTATTGGTTTGTACCTTGTTGATGACACATTAATGTTCTCTAACATATCTAACTACTGTTTCAACACTTATTAAATTGTCTGATGAGTTCTTCCCACCAATAAAGAACAAAAGCTTTACCCCTGCTCCTAAAAGAGTTTGGTGCCACCGTGTTTTTTGTTTTTTATCAGTATATTGAAGTTTTTTTTTTAGTTTTATTAATTAGAAATTCTTCCTCCTGACTCCTCGGAGTCAATTTAAGTATTTATATATATATATATATATATATATATATATATATATATATATCTACAAAACTTGACTAATTCTACAGAATCTTTTCAATAGTGTTGAATGACTCTACTGAATGATATGTTTGAAAAACATCACACATATGTACGGCTTAGATGGCTTAGTGGTAGACTGCTGTGGCTAAGGTGTGCAGGGTCCTGATTTCAAGACTTGCAACGGCTGCTTATTTTGTTACTGGGAAGAACACGGGCTGTTCGATACAGAGTGATTAAGGTTCTTTTAAGCAGTTGTAAGAGGGTGTGCACGGGTTTGCGTGGATCTAAGTGAAGCTAAGCAATGCTTACGCCTGCTTTAACCCACGCTAATTTCAAATAAAGAAAAGAAAAAAGGGAGACAGGAACGTGGTGAAATGGGGCAAGCAGGGAGTAAAACATGATGAGAGGCAGCTATGGATGTGCAGGACTGGTGTAGGAAAGGACCATAGCTCTGCATTTCTTCGACAGCAACAGCTGATATGCCTGTGGGCAATTTTGAATTTAGAGCCTCACACCCCGCAGGGAGGGGTGTGGGCAACATAAAATGATGATAATTAGTGGGGTAGATTGAGTAAGGGGACCGTGTCTCTGGGCGACATGCAGAGCTATGTATGGGATGTAATTTATTTTGGGACAGATGTCTTTTTTAAAGTGAGAGTGGGATGTTGGGGAAGGAGTCTAGGTAAGTGTGGGTAGGAATGTTTGGTAGGAGAGTTTGCATTTTGCAGACAGACAAGACACTCAAGGCAGCAGACGGGGGCAGTGTGACACATGGTGGCACCTTGGATGGGATTGTGGTTGGGAATCGGATGCCCATGAGCCCCCCAGATAGTAGTGGAACTGATGTCCCCACCCCATGGCAGTCACCACTACTCCTTTACAGCCCCAAAGGTGGCTGTGTTTGGGGCTGAGCTGGAGGGGCCAGCTGCTCTCAAGCTGCACCAGTCTGCTCTCAACCTAGCACAGTCGTTCATCCTGCTCTGACTGAAGGACACTGCGCACCATGCCATGGACCTCTTGCAGGGTGACAAGATCCTAACCACATCTGTGTGCAGGGGGAGGATGAGCCCTGTCCCCTGCATTGGTTCCACCTGAGGATGGTGCAGGACCAGCAGATGAGGGAGGTCCGGGTTGGGTTCCAGACGTGCTGGGACCCGGTGCCTTGGTCAGGTGGGGTGGGAGAGGTTGATCTGCCTGGATCAGCCTTATGGAATGTGCTGTGGAGTGAGAATTAACAAGATGTATTGGTTAGTCATGAACAAAACATTTAAACATTAGTCGACACAACATGCATGGGTGTTCCAATTGACCCAGAACAGTGTAATTGTAACAGTGGCGTGGCAAACAGAGCACATGCCGAAATGGAATGGCAGTCAGGATTGCAACAGCATGCCAGTTATATTAATGGCAACAGGCCAACAACAAGGTATGTTAGTATGCACACAGTTTCAAATATAATAATAGTGGGGGAAGAAAAAATAATTCCATTAACAACTGCATTCATTGATACTTCTCAATACACTACTGTACAATACTCTACAGTTCTCTCCTCCCTTCACCTTTATCTGAGCCATGCAGCTACTACAGCACATGCACACCTGTACATATGTGCACCTGGAGTAGTATGGGGCAAGATATGACAACTCTACGTACATAAGTATAGAGGACTCATATCTGTCATACTTACTGGTACAAGTAATGTGTTCCCGGTCCTGCTGTTCTATAAGTGTGCTTTTGGCATACTTGTACTGTGATGTTATCTGGGTGCATGCTTCTTGGCAATAAGGGAAACTATCCATGACAGCGTGACACTTGAGAGGCTTGTATTGGCCAGACTGCATACTGTAGATGGCTAGCCTGCTTCTATTTGTAGGACTGGGGCTGCTCAACAGAACATTTTCACCCATTTCATACATATACCCATCATACTGCTTTTGCAAATATTTCTTTACCTTTGGGGAAAATATCTGTACACAATAGATTAGTGTTTCTACTAATATTCAAGTTTACAACTGTAAAAATAGAAAGATATGTTAGTAGCAGGCCCTGGATTCGAACCGTGGTATGTCTGTGCAAAAGGGAACTACAGACCAAGCACTTATCAGACTGAGCTGCTGGGAAAGTGGTATCTGCTGTTTGAGTTATTTCTTTCTAGTACATACTTTTCTACACACTCTACTTTTTATATCAAATGTCTTTTTATTTGTTTCCATAATAACTACAACAAAAATCAGAACAAACAACTGCTGATGTTACTGTTTACACAATATTAGCATATTATTAAAACTAGGCATTTGGACATTTTAATAAAACATACTTCAATTTAGAATCAAGTCAACACACTCTACTTTTGCAGTCTGCACTTCTTAGTGACTCACACTTTCCTGTACATCCAGGACTACATACAGCTGAAATGCAAAGGTTAACACAAGGCAATCCTGGCAGGAACACAGAACAAGACATTACTGAAGAAAATATTTACTTTTGCATTTTGTCAGTTATTTCAGATCCACATTCTGAACTATACAGATGAACGGTGCTACATCACTTCACCTCAGTTACTGCATGCTGCAGTAGCTACACAGTTGTACTTTTCAGATACAAGACAAATCAAAGACAATGGTCTGTGGTAGTCAGCTTTATTATTTTTGACATAACACTGTCTATAACTCAGAAATCTACAGTTAGTATTGCTGCATGATCTGAACAGGATGACTGCTTCTCATTTGTAACTGTTACAGTAGCCCTGACACAGCAGTTTCTTATCAGGTTATTTCAAACAGCCTAATACATATTCTACTCTTCCTCTCCTCAATTGTACCTTGTTAGCTACAAAACTTTGTATTACACAGCAGCTGGCACTACTGAGTTCTAACACTGGCAGCCTGACACATGCATTTACTCAGTACAGTTAGAGCACAATTATATATACAGACAGTGCTACCTTTACTATTTCTCATTTATTACAGCAGATATTACGAATATTTCTGTACTCCCAAATTCTCAGCACAGTCGGACCAACCAAGCGCTGTGTATGGGCATCAATGTTTGCAACCATCTCATCGGCAGCTGTATAGGGAAAGAACACACATTAAGCACACCTGTGCAGTAACTTATACAATTTTTAAATAATTATTTACAAATACACAGACTGGATACTTACAAACTTCTGGGACATCGTCCGCTCATGCCTCTTGGATCCACTGGGCCAAGAGATCACCCCTCCTATGCTTTAGGTCATCATAGTGATGACGCACCTGCTCACCAGTTCAGGGAATGCCAGTGGCACTGCCTGGTGAGATCTCATGCCAGATGGTCCCAGGCCTCTGCTTTGTACTGGGAGCCCCTGGTACTGGCCCTGCAGCAGTCTAGCTTCATGGAGTTTGATAAGGAGTCCAACCATGACCCTGGACTCCTGGATGCCCCAGCATTGCACCCGAAAGTGAACACCCTCTCCTACACCTGTTATTGTTGCTGCTCTGATCAGACTCAGAGATATTGTTGTATTCCCACCTGTGCAGTTTAAATAAGGCCATTTTTCCCGCACTTTTCCATGATTGGCAAATTTTTAAATATTATAAGCTATGCATAGCTCTACATAAATCCACTTAGCAAGGCTTAAACCAGCTAAGCAAAGCTTACAGTTGTTTAGGATTGCTTATATTTTCATGCTTAAGCAATCCTTAGCTGGTTTCAACAGAGCTGCGGTAGGCTTAGCTGGCTACAAACAATTATTTAATTAAAAAATAGAAAAATGTTTTTACATTTCCATATGGGATTTTCCCAGCCCTACACTACCATATGTGAGGCATATGACATACAAATATCATTCCAATTCATAAAAATTAATTTACAACTGCTTCCACACATAAAATACATTCATCAGAGTTGGGATTCAAACTGTGCATGCTAAACTGGAGCTCTACCCACTATGCTACATCAACAACAAGGACTGCTCCTTCACAATTCTATTTGACTCTCAAACAGCATTTAAGCTGGGCTGAGCAAAGCACCGCAGCATGCAATCCCACTGTGCTCTGCTTAAACTTTATTTTTTATTGTAAAAAAATAAATAAATGAAATATTAAAGTATTACATATATTTATCAGCAGGTTGCAGGCATGTGAGGCAGGGATCTGGCCATTTTGGGGACAGTCATCTACTGTGCGGGCTACTACTTATGGATTGTCTGCTTTTTTTTTTCTTATTTCAGTGTCCACGGACACTGACATGCTCAGTTTTACATTTCAGTGTCCGCAGGCACTGAAATAATGCATATTAGAGCTCTCTAATATGCTACTTCCTTGTTTGATAGTGCCATACAGCACTTTCTGAGAGCAGGGTGTGTGTGTAGGTGTCCATGCAGGACTTATACATGCCCCCTGCATTCGTACATGGATTGTGTATGTGCAGGAATACAGCAGTGCACCCTCATTAATATGTAAGGCGTGCTGCTGCTGTATTCCTACACGGAGCAGTCCATGCAAGAATAGACTATTGTTGCACAGACTGTTCATGAATCCGGGAGTCAGTTTTTTTACATACAGAGAAATATCTGAATTAACGTGCAAGATATATGCTTTAAAGTTAAGTGCTAGAAATTAACAGACAAGAGAAATAAATACTAATTTTGTAACAACACAGAGTACATATGGAATTTTACTTGACAGCAAGACTACAACAAAATGAATTAATACATTCCCTGTAATCTGGTAATTGTATATGAAACAAATGTAACCCCTGTGCTACAATACAAAAGTAATAAATAACCTTTAACACTGATATTAGCATCTGAGAACAGCACTTATATACCTCTAGTAAATGATAATTAGTTGGATTATGAAAGATAGGGGACAGTGATACAGAGAGTTATTGTTTGTAAGGGAAGACTGTACAATAGTACAATAGCAGCTGACATTATATATGCACAACAAACAGCAACAGTTGACAGTAACATAAGTGAAAAAGGTGGAGTCTGTGACCAGCAACAGTTGACAGTAACATAAGTGAAAAAGGTGGAGTCTGTGACCATAATACAAGTATTCTGGATAAAGAATAAATAATGGGGGGGTGGGCAAAACCTCAAAATCAGGGAACTATTTTAAATAGTGCTCTTATAAACATAGAAAGTTGTTAGAATAATAGTTTTGGATGATTGTGTTTTCAGAAACTCGATTATATGTTTCTGAAAACTTGATCATTTTATAGACATCCATTTAGGGATATAGTTTATTCTGGGGATGAACAAGAACAGTGCCAAATTTTAGTTAGGAAGTCTTTCAGAATGGTTTTAAAGGACTAGAGAGAGAATATTGACCTGATTGCTGTATGTAAAGATTTCCAGGCCTTAACAACACATTATGGGTATAGACCATGCCAAGGGAACACAGTTGTGTAGAATAGCATTTACTGCCAGACAAGAAAATGAATAATGGATACTTTTATATGTCATAAGAAGCTGATTATATGTTAGTGGATGGGGTAGTTCAAACCAATTAAGGATTCTTTGTGCTGTATGGGATATTTGATCCAAACTTAGCCACTTTATTATAGCATTGTTTAAGTTTTGCTTTTTATGATATGTGGAGGTTAGTAAGGATGGGATTGCCATAAAGTAGACAGGGGAGGAGATAGTTAGTGGCAAGTCTAGTTGTAGTGGCATCAGTATGACAGTGTTTGGCTTTATAAAGCATCCCTAGTTTTTGATAAGTTTTTTAATGTAATTTTGAATATGCAGATCAAATTTAAGATTATCATCCTCTATCATTCCTAATAATTTGCTGTGGGAAGTGACTTTAAAAGTTGCATTATTAAGAGAGAGGATTTTAAGTTTTGTTTTTTTGTGAGAGTAGGATTTCCAGAAAAAAGAAGTGGATTGCTCTTCTGGGGGAAGAAATTTTGGCAGGTTGTCTGATGTGCATATGAGTGTGGAGTCATCTGTGTGTTGTTTTAGGGAGGCCTGATGTGTTGATGTGTTGGGTGGGTTGGTGAGAATGTTACAGTAAATAGGAGGGGCCCAGGGATAGAGGCTCGTGGTACACCGGTGGTGACTGGGAAGTATGGAGAGAGGGTGGAGTGCCATTTTAGTGACTGATGCCTATTGGACAAGTCGCTTTTGAACCATAGATGGGTGGGCTGAAATCGACCTAGTGAAGACATTTGAAGTGGACATTTGCACTGACAAACTGATCTGAAGGCTTTAGACAAGTCTAGAAATAAGGCAAAGACTAGTTTGATGTCATCTCTAATTTTGTTTACAGTATGAAGGTTAGAAGTTCCTTGTTAGTACTAGTGAAGTGATAGAAGCCATAGTGTGTGTGGGGGAATAGTAGTTCTTCCAGCAGGAAATAGTGTAGCAGTTCTTTTTGAATACATTTTTCAAGTGTTTTGGGAGCAGTAATATTGCTATAAGTCTAAAGTTATTGATACCCGTTGAATTACCTCATTTGTGTAGATGATAATGGGTGATTTTTATTTTCCAGAGAGAGGAATTATGGGATCCCTGGACTGACATATTTATAAGGATTGAAACAGGATAGGCAATGCTGTTGGCTGCTATTTTAAGATACTCACTTGGAAGGTCATCAGCTGAAGTAGAGCATGGTTTGAGTTTGTTTAAGAGTAGTTTTATGTAGGATGTGGGCACAAATTTCAAGGTGAAAGTGGATGTGCTGATATGTGGCTATTGGGCAGTATTTGGATTAGATGTTAGGGAGTCCTTGATTTGGGATGCTATAATATCTATGAAATAAGGGTTGCAACTTCAAGTGGTGTGTTATTTGGAGAGGCATTAGGGTTGAATTTCAGCCAGGAGATTTCTGTAATGGTTGACCAGAATTTTTTGGGTTGTGTTTACTATTGCTCTGAATGTCATTGTTGTAGTATAGTTTTTGCCATAACTTATTTGATTTTCAGTATGGTTGAAGAGCATTCTGAATTTTTGGAGATATTGAAGTGTTTTCAGTATTGCATTATTTCCATATTTGATTTTGGATAGCCAAATTGCATTATTTGTTTTTAGTCTCTTCCTTCATGGAGGCGCAAGGCTATTTAGGATATCTAGGAGAACTGTACTGAATTCATTTAAAGCATCATCTAAAGGGAGGATTTTAGGATGTTGAAATTTATAGATGATAGGGTAAAAATGAATATTTCTGTGTTAAAAGTGAACTTGTTGCACATAGTTTTATAAACTTGCTGTTTAAGTGGATATGTGAGATGGTTGTATAGACTGGGAGATGGTCACTGAGAGAGTCTGACATTGTTCCTGTGGTGGTGAATTTACTAGGGCCTGATACTAGGAATTTGATGTCTTGCTATAGTTTTTGGGCTATTAACTAGTTGCATGAAATTGTATGAGCTCGTGATGTTTGTAGAGGATTTAGAGGCTATGTACAAACAATTGACATTTACACCAGCTAGTAGTATTTTTTCTTGTGTAGGATATCTTCCATTGTAAAGAATCTGTGAAGCTCGGGCAAGTGCGGTGGTGGTAGGGAAATATGAAATAAGTGCCACCTTATTTGTTGTTTGCCAAAAAACTTCACATTTTAAGAGGATCTGACCAAAATATAAGGAAAAATATGTATATTCTGCAAAATTCTGGGCTACTTAAAGATGTGTGTGCAACACTTGGCAGAATAAAGGTCATCAAACTGAGTAGATGCATCCCACTGTAAAATCATTTTGTGCAGTAGTCCCATAACATGCTCTGGATTATATATGCTTTTATGGCCAACAAAAAATGAGGCAGCTCATCTAAATAATGCTGAAGTGATATTTAGAGTAGAAGAATAAAGTATAGCAGGGAAGGAAAGAAAAGAGAGACTCTTACATGTACTGAAGAGGAAGCTGTGCGAAAAATGTAACATGTACGGTACAAATAGAAAAACATTTAGGGAAGGGGTGATAAATAATGTGAGACCATAGAAACGGATACAATAGGTTATTTATATTTCGGCAGTATAGGCGAAGCAGACCAATGACATGGTTTAGACATCATACCAAGTGACAAATAACAGTAGGCCTTCAGCCTATTTGTTCATGGAATTAATTTATCATATTATTGTATCCATTTTATCATATTTGCTGATAGCCAAGTGAATTTATCAGTGTGTCCATAACCAAGGCATATGAAACTTTTCAGGCTTCTGCAACAGTCTAATCCAGTCCCAATGTTATGGGCAACATTTACACCACTGTTTTTTAAACTGCATATATTCATAATGCCATTCATGATCTTGTGCATTCTTCTTCATTTAAGTGTCCGAAATACACTATGGAGGCCATCTTGAGAAACCGCTTACATTTATAAATAAACAATTATTAAATAATTAAAATATAGTGAGGATAATATCTTTTCAGAGAGCAAATTGTTTTCAAACTTTATCCAGTGCCTTTCTGCCTTTGTAAAATGAAAAAAAAAAACACTGTTTTGGGGGAAAAGGTTCAGGCATTTTATGAATCACTGTAGCTAACTCTGTAATTATGAAAAGAAGCCATAGATATTAAAAAAGGATTATCATACACTTGTTGTTATGCAAAATAACATACAGTTTTCACTAAGAGACATAAGGCATTGTTTCAGAATATAATATCAATGCATTCAATAATAAAAATATTATTATAAGCTCTTTATATTTTGCCTTCACCTCAGATTCTAGTTCATCAAATTTACTGAGGTCTTAAGGGCTTCATCTGATTGTGTATATACTGAATATGATATTGTATTTTCTTGTGTTAAAGGTATATCTGTGTGATTGATTTCCTAAATGGCAGATAGACCAGTTTAAATTTTAATGCAGTTTATAAGGCCAATGCATTTAACATAGAAAATGCAATTTAGGTAGCATTTCTTTGCATAAGTATTTGCATTCACTGATACTCACTAATTGTCAGTGAAGGTATAGGAATTAATTTACAATTAGTGAGTTGTACACACACACACACACACACACACACACACACACACACACACACACACACTAATCAATCCTAATAATGATGGCTCATGCAGGATGTAAACTTTAAACATAAATCCGCAAAGGATCAAAAACAAAAGCACACACAATGTTTTGGCAGGGAGGCTGTGCCCCCCACACCCCTTCCTAATTATATATACTGACTCCAAGATAACACTACAGTGGGAAAGGGCATATTCCCTGATCCCATTGTAGCACAGTCTTGCACCTACAATGCTGGTACACTTTGAACAGCTGAAATTCGATCAACTATATCTGTATGCACATATATATGACATCTATTATAGACAAAAAAAATACATACGTTAATATATAACACATACAACTCACCTATAACATTTTGCTCTTCTGTCGGAGATTTTCTAGACACAAATGGAAACATGTTGCTATAAAATGCAAAAAATATATATTTGTTCTGTATCTGAGGAAAAGGGCATATAGTGATAAAACTTGTACTAAAAAAATGTAGAATTCTTCCATCTTCTGTGACTAATTTGGATGAGTACTTTATATGCCTTTTAAGCATTTACTATTAAAAAATGTAACCTATTCAGATAAAACATTCTGTGTCCAGACATTATTCGTCTTTGTAGGGAACATGCATCTTACTTGCTTGATAAGCAGCACTTGATCATTGGGTAATTAAAGGTCTTGAGGGATTGAACAGCTCATACATCTTGTAGAAAAATTAAGTTTGCTTAAGTCAATTCATCTTTATAATAGATGTTAGCTGTTCAGCGCTCTGGGTCAATCTTTATTTACCAAATGATGTTAAACTTCAAGGTACTAAGAGACCCCTAAGTGCAATAAATTTTGTGGATATTGTGTTTGTCACTATATGTTATTGGTCTTGTTATATCAATGAGTTTGTGAACTAATGCATATTTTATTAATCTCGGATTTATAATTTTCAAGGTGTATATATGTGCAAAAATAAAATTAAATAAATAGGTTTTTATAATACGCTGTGCAAGGACAAATGTAAAATTCTACCTTTTAGCTAAGTTTATATTATTTTCTTAATTTAATAAATAGGTTTTTATAATACGCTGTGCAAGGACAAATGTAAAATTCTACCTTTTAGCTAAGTTTATATTATTTTCTTAATTTAAACTACAGAATATCAGTGATGAAAATGAATCCTTGTTATTACCCTCTCCAATAGGAAGGCTTCCCGAGAACCAAACAGTAATGCACATTACCATTTTATAAAAATTCAACCTGCCTTTTTTCTGTGCAAACATAGTTAAATGGGAAGGGATGTGCGATGATTTGTGTTACATATCAATGTAAATGAGTTTGAATCACAAAAACTTTTAAAATGGATGCTCATATTGCACAGGCTAAAGGTCACATATTCTCATATATAGGCCCTTGAGCTTGTGAACAATATGAGCCAATGTAACAATTGTAAATACATGTGTTTGTTTACAGCAGTACAGTGCTCCCTGCACCCTTATGTAGGTGGGGCATTGCAGTCACTTGACTTTTTTTTATTGTTCTCTCTCTCTGGTGCATGCATCTTGGAGAAAGAGGAATTAATGACATGCAGTATAAAGCTAGGTGTGCTCACTCTGGGAACCTGTAAATTCATAACACATGATGATATAAGCAAGCAATTCTATTTCCCTCATGTATCTCTGAATCAAAAGTTAGATAATCCAGTGAAAACTGAAACTGATATGTTCAAAAAGCTGCTATATGAGCCAGGGTGACCTGATCAACTGCCTATAAGCCCTTTGCAACAGTTAGGAGTCATGATGCCTCAAGATAGCATTGATGAGTGGTTGTACTGCTTTGTGAAATATCTGCAAGTATGGAAGTAAACTGTGCAATGTGAGGGAGACATATAGTGATTAATGACCATATTTATTTATGAGCAGGGGACAGGTGATGGATGCTGTGAGAAAATCAGATACAGTAGGTATGTTTCTCAAATAGATCACATAGCACTCATTAGGTTTCATGATAACTTTGACCTAATGCAATATTGTCCTACTTGAAGCATTCAGTTTGTTAGCAAATAATAACTTCCTATCATGATTTTTCCTTTATCATACTTCAGCTGTTTGGAATTGAAAAGAAGGCTGATTTATTTTATGGTTAACAGGGAAAAAATTATTTTAAAATAATGTTCTTGAATAAGCTGTTTCATAATTTTTACAGTTGTTTAAGTGAAGAAGCATTCTATAGTGTAGACAACAATGCCTTTCTTCACATTCACCACACACACACACACACACACACACACATTTACAACCATGTGTGCATAAACACAGATCAAGCATAAATACTCACTACACATATCAAAACACACAAACAGACCCAAAGCATATATTGCTATGTGTACACATGCATACCTGCGTATACAGACACACGCACACACAATACAACTGATACATAACAATGGTGTCATTATCCATGCCAAGGAACAGTAATAGGGTGCATATACTCAAGGTTTCTTCACTATCATATTTCAGTGGGCAATGATTATGCTATGGTGCTATAGTGTAAACTTCTCTGCATATGCATGTCATTAAATCACCTTTGCGTTCTGCTCTAACAGAAATTAGCAAAAGCAAGGAAAGGACATTTAGCTTATCTAAACAATCCTGTCTTGGTTTATGATTTACTTACCATTGCGTTTCACTGTTTATAGGAAGGAAGGGATAGCTTGTAAACAAGAACATTTACTTTGATTTATATATTCTTGTTTTACCTTTAATTTCTGCAGTTTGTTATTAGAAGGGATAGGTTTTAGACAGACAAACACTAGGAATCCTAAGGGACCGAGAGAGTGATAAGGTCACATAGTCTGCAGAGAGGACAATCCAGAGCATATCTAAACAATCCTGGCTTGGTTTGTAATTTACTGTGGAGTTGCCTGGTAAGAGTTTTATTTGAATTTGTATTTTATTTCTTACCACTGTTTTCACTGTTTATAGGAAGGAAGGGATAGCTTGTAGACAAAAATATTTACTTTGATTTATATTTTATTGTTTTACCTTTAATTTTCACTGTTTAATGTTAAAAAGGAATAGGTTTAAGACCGAAAAACTCTAGGCATCCTAAGGAACCTACTCAGCTATAAAGTCACACAGACTGCAGAAATGACAATCCAGAATGTTTTCTAAACAATCCTGTCTTTGTAAAACCAGAAAAAAAAAGACTTAAACAACCCACTACGATCTTGTCTTTGTGATTTATTGGTCTTTTCTGTTAAAAAGAGGTACGACTGCAAGCAATAGCAAGCAGAAGACACTGTGCACGATATAAATAAATTCCAGCTTTTGTCTGACTTTCAGAACTTGTACAGTCAATCACTGTAACAGTAAATCAGGACTTGTACGGTCAGAGCAACAAGTTTACAGTACTTAATTTAGTATTTGGTTGTATATTGTTTCTGTGATTTTTCTCATAGAAGCTGATTTAAGTTCTCTTTGAATTCTGTGGTAACTGATTTTGACTATTCTTTGCTTTTATAATTTTTTATGCATCTGAAGCTGAATATGGATTCCTTAAATGACTATGCAATTAATGATTTGCTAAAGCACAAATATCTTGCACAGTGTAATAAATGCTTTGTATTTTTGAAGGTAATATCTGCTAACACTAATGATTTCTGTTCCTCATGTTGGATCACTTGCTTACCATTATTGGTAGTAAATCTAGACTTACTGATGATGATTGCAATTGGCACGGCTTGGAGAACTGTTGTTACACATATTAATGACTGGACTTATGAGATAAATAATATTCGACAAAGAGCAAATAGAACGCATTTAGAAAAGATGTGTCTGTTGTCTGTAAAGATCTTAGGAATTCTGGATACAAGTATTCAGCAACTTAAGGATTCAGAGTATTTAGATGGACATTGAGAACAAGGTTTAAGCTGTGGATGTACAAAGTCAGTGGGATGAGAACTGCATGCTTGCAAATGTAATACACTGTGAGAACTGTGGGATTAATAAGACATTGTAACAATTAACAGAGCACATTTTACTGAATTAGAAGTTGAAGAATCTTCAGATCTGGTCAGAAAAGATGTTCATGTAATTGGAGATTCAGTTATTAAAGGAACTGATACTAACATTTGCAGAGAAGATAATGAACTACAAATAGCTTTATGTTTGCCAGGAGCAAAAATATATGAGCCAAGCCTTAAACCACCTTAATGTAAGGAAGTTCATGTTGGTACAGATGATCTTATCTGCAAGGACTCTCTGACCGTTAGTAGAGAACTTACAGCACTCTTAGTATAGATTGTACTAGTATTTGGACGTATTTTTCACAAATAATATATAGAAAGGAGAGTCAGGTCATAACAAATGAAAAGTTTTTTTGAGTAAATACCTACATAAAAAAAATTCCTGTTTTAAAAAATGGAAATGTGCAGAGCATCCCAACGTAATTTTGGGCATGCATGTTCAGACAGGATGGAGTGCATTGGTCAAGATCAGGGAAGATCATTTTTGCAACAGATATTTTTCAATATTTGACAAACACAAGGCAGGATTTCTGCAAGGTTGAAAATTTAACAGTTCACAGATAGCAACATTTGATGCATCTCTGATGTTTGCTAATGTTAGGAACATCAATAGTAAAGTTTTTACTGGAAAATGTGCTATGTTCCCACAAGATTAATGTTGTTTCTGTTTGTGAAACATGTTTAAAGAACAATAACTGGAAAACATTTTGGTCATGGTATAAATGCTTTACTGTGACAGACATTCGAATAAAAAAATCAGGTGGAGGTCTTATGATAGGAATTAAAAATAATTATTAGACCTGTGATTATTAAATGTTAAATGATAACACAAATACTATAGATTTTTTAACTGTGACAATAATGACAACCCTAGAACATATAATAATTTTTGGAGTTTATAGACCACCAAAGTCAGGTGCTGATCACCTAGAGGAATTCATACATTTCTTACATGAAACAGAGGACAGGATGGAAGAATAATAGTGGTGGGGACTTAAATGTACGAGAAACAGACTGTAACCATATTGATTCAACAACATCAGTAAGGAAAATATCCACAACATATGTTCAGGAACAGCAATTGCTTCAGATTGTTTTTGACAAACAAAAAAAAAAACTACCAGTGAACAGAACATATTAGACAGTGTTTGTGTTCCTATATAAATGTCTCTTATTTCCTGTAAAGATTTTCCACTGTTGATGTGCAGTGATCACAGGGTTATAAAGGTTAATTTGTTGATAGATAATTATACCAAACTGAAATCTAATCCAACCCATAGAAGATTAATTGCAAATTATTTGGAAGCAAAACGTCACTATGTAAAACTAATTGGAGTAATGCTTTCAGTGGGAAAACTGCAGAAGATATATGGAAAGTTTTGAAAGAGAAATTGTTTGAGAGCAAAAAATCAAAAAAAAAAAAAGTTTACCATCAAGATCAAAGCATACATGAGGAAATTATATTTCTGCAAGGACAAGATACCGATTGTTCCGGTCTCCGTCAATAAATACACCACACCAAATGACATTTGACAACATCTGCTAAACTTCCATAAACATAACTTTATTTAATAATACTTTAATTTATTGATCACAGCATGAACATCCATATGAACCATTACCTAGGGCAACATAATCTCACTCACCCTAACCAAATAAGTAGCATACTCACCTATACTTGCTTATTTTTACTTATGAAGTAGTGTCCTCACCTCCGCTCGATTACTTTACTTATCAAGCAGCATTCCATCATTCACTTTCATTCCCCAACTCATTGAATTAAACATCCAACACCAGTGGAGGAACAGAAGAGAGACAAGCCTGCCCATCTTCTCCACCAGCACTACTAAGAAGTAAAAGAAACAACTACAAGGAAAAATGCAACTGCTGCTGAAGTAGAAGTAACCAGTCAAAACGTAAAATCCGAAACAGTTTAATGAAGCACTTTTCATCTCACACAATGGTGAGACTTCTTCAGATAAAATTACATTACACCTTCATCCATTTAAATACCTAATTCACCCATCCCATGGATCAATATAACTATTTAATCTATTTGTCCATGGGATGGGCTAATTGGGTATTTAAATGGAAGAAGGTATAATGTAATTTTATCTAAAGAAGTCTCACCATCATGTGAGACGAAAAGCGCTTCATTAAACTGTTTTGGATTTTACATTTTCACTGGTTACTTCTACTTCAGCAGCAGTTGCATTTACCCTCTTCAATGCCAACCAGCCCGACACAGGCTGTTCTCCTTCATTCACTCCAAAAACCTTCAGCAAAGCCTCCAAAGAAACTTAAGTGTACACTAAAGAGGTCCAAACCAAAATCATTCAGGTGTACTCCATCTTTTCTGAATCAAAATTGATACCTGACATTAACATCCCACTGCCCTACCAAAATCAGCCAGTTGCTTAACTAGCCTATCATTAACAAACCGAAAAGCCCTACCCAAAGCCAAAATAACCATGGTACTACCTCCAACCATGCAATCCACATACCTGGGTATAACCTTTTTAAAATAAACAAATCTTCACTTATCCTATCTACCAACTATAGCTTCAGAGTTATGCCCAGATTGTTACCTGCCAAATGTACTACCAGAATGCTAAGGAGCTTAATGCCATGCAAAACAGTGCAAACCCAGTTATGGGCCATCCGGCCTAATTGCAGTCCCTTGTCACCACCTAATGGATATAAACACAACCAAAATGAGATTTCCTTTTCTAGAAAATTATTTCAATAGTAAGCCAGCCATCATACCCAAATACCTGCTACATTAAAAGAAAACACTTTCTGACCAACAAACCACCATATTAATTACTTCAGTCTATATGACTTCCCTTGCAAAATCCGATACTTTTCCAAAGCATGAATAATAACTGGAAAACCACTCTCCCGGAACACCAACACATCGAAAAGCTCACCTCATGATATACCCAAACAGATTACATGTCATCACCGTACTCCTTACAGAACAAGACAAAGTCCAGAAGACTCCCAACATGAGGACCACAGCAACCTCTAAGCTCATCCCCCCCCCCCCCGGACACAACCACTCATTCCTGTCCTTTCCCAATACTAGCTGCCTACCCTTTTCCACTGATCCATTTTAGATCTATCCAAGCAAATATGCACAGAGAAAAACTGAAAATGTTGCCAAACTAACAACCAAAACAAATCTGACACCCTAAAAGATCCATAATGGATCCATAATATGAATGTCACCACAAGTATATCCAATGAATCTCCATTAACCAGTGCTGATCCCCACAGCAAAACCTTCAAACCTGTCTTGTCAATGGCAATTGTCCGGCAGTCTTCGCACCATGAACCCCACCCCAATCCTTCAACATATGACAACAGTCAATGGTAAATAGAACTAAATCATATTATTTCATTCAAAGGCCTATTCTAAAAATCAAATTATCACATTTTAACCATCCTATGAACTTCCTAGTTAAAGTTGTTAGTAAGCCATTAGTAATAGCTCCACCTTTTAGCCATTTGTTCTACATTATAAGTGGCAGCTTTCCTCATCTTGGAGCTGGAAGGCGAGAGACAATAATCAGGGTAAAGAAAAATGAACCATTCCATACTTCTGCCAATACAGCAGATTACAGAGCCTATGATGGCATCTTGTGTTAAAGGTGAGACTTTACTTAACATAACCCACCATAACATTATCAAACTCGCATCAGGTTTCATATGAGAAGTGTGCATGTAGTAGTGACACTTGCAGTAAATGGAAGAGCCACCAACTTCACCCAACTACTCGTTCTCACAAGAGACAAACACCACAGACCCCTCTTCTTTAGCATCCATTTACTTACCACTTCAACCAGCTGAAAAGGCACCATACTTAGCATTTTGTGCATGAAACACACTTTGAATGTGAACTTATTGGAAACAAATTAATGGAATGTGGTGCAAATAACCTAGATTGTGACCATGTGGGTGAATCAATCCAAGCATGCTAGTAAAATCAATGAAAGAGAAATTCACTAAAACTCTGACCACCTCACTACCTAGAAACTACCTTCCCACCCCACTTTTTACAGAAGCACTTCCCCAACTTTAAGAGCGATGTTAAAAGTGAGACCCTATCAGCGCTCTCCTGCTAATCCTTGCCTTCTTGCTCGTTATCATTTCCACAGAGTGCATCCTACAATGCAAGTATTTCAACTACATCACCTTTAGTTTTCTCAAGAGCTCAGCCTTCACTGCCAGGGTTTCTGTACCATACAGAAGTAATAGTCACACCACTATTTTGTACACTTGACTTTTCAACTTTTTTTGTCATAATCATGTCACACACATCCCTCTCATTCTGTGTCAATTGGATGTGGGCTCTCTGATTCTAGCTTTGACCTCCTGAGTTAGACTTTGCTTCTACTTAACCACTCTTCAGGGATACTTGAAGCTGTTGATTTATTCCAATGTTTTTCCTGTAGCTTAATTTTCTGCTTCTTTTGATTTCTATCTTTATATTCCACTCTCCTTCCATTTGATGTTCCTGTTCAGAGTCTGATTGTCATGTGAAGTTATCTGCATAAAGCAACTTTACTGATTTGTCCTTTCTGATCTGTTTGCTAATGTAGTCCATCAGCAGTACGAACAGTAGTCACCGCTGAGCTGAACACTAATTAACCCAACGCCCACTTCAGACTCCATCTGTGAGACCTAAAACTTTTGTTCTTGTGTTATTAGGTCAGTGCACATATTCTGCACTGATTCTATCAGTGATTCTGTGGCTTCAAACTATTGCACAACGGGTCAAATCAGCTTTCTTGGGATCTTGGTATATGCTTTCTCCACATCCAGGAATGCACAATTTTGTTTTATCTCTAGCTTCTTCTCCACTATTTGTCACCCTGTAACACTGGTCCAGTTATGCTACATTCTTATATGAATCTGATTTGCTCATTTTGTATCTGACGTGCTCTTACTCTGAATATTTGTCTACTGATAACCACCTCGAGCATGTCCACATAGTGTGACAGGAGTGTGGTATCTGTACTGTCTACAGTTGTGAATTTCCCTTTTGCTTATTTGTCATTTGTTTGGGAGATGATTTTCTCTCCATACTGCTGTAAGAACTTTCATGGGCTATTCTCTCCGGAGTCGGTCATCATCATCTGTGACCTCATCTGAGCCTGCTGCTTTCCTCTTACTTTATTTCCTTAGTTGTCTTATTACTTCGTCTAGCATGGCCCCTTCTATCTCTTCCCTTTTGGGCTGAGGCAGAATAAACTTTTTTACATTATTCAATAGCACTGGAAGTACTGCTTCTGTCTGTCTTTGATATCATATGCACTGTTGAGCAGGTTGCTTTTGTCATTCTTTAGTACATGGTGTCTTTTTCCTTCTTTCTTTGTCTTACAACCTGATAAGAGTTTTTTTGTGCCATCTACTGAGTCAATTTCCAGAACCCGGTATAATGCCTCAGATGCCATGTTATTTCCTATTCTGATTGCTCTCTCAGCCTCTTTGTTAGCCAACCAGTTTTGGTTCTTAGCCTGGTCCATCCTTTTTATCTCACACTTTTTCCTGCACTCGCTTTCTTCCATAACATCCTGGACTTATGCATTCCAGCACAAGCTTTCCTTACATACCTTATTTCCATTGCTGGCAAGGGTGAATATCTGCTCTATAGTCTTAATGCATGCTTTTTTTGATGCATCGATTTTTGTTTGTCTCCACATATTTCCTCTTCTTCTTGAGGTGCAGTTACCAAGAGCATTTCGTTGACGTTTGCTTTGTCTCCAGTCAATTTCCAAGTCTTCGCTACATTTTTATCTTTCTCTTACATCAGATCCCATATTCTGTATGACCATGTTGTGCAGACTGTTAGAGATATAAGCAACTAAAACCTTCATACCATAAACTTTGGTTTGACTCACCTCATTTTTATTTAGCTACTTTCTTTTTATGTGCATCTCATTTTAAAAACATACTGCGCATAGGTTAACAGCAAAGAGAGACACTTGTACTTAGAGGGCTTACCCTGTTGAGAAATAATTAAAATAGAATATATATATATATATATATATATATATATATATATATATATATATATATATATATATATATATAATGTACGCATATTGTAATATAATATTAGAGTTGTGCAATATCAATTTTGAGTGAAGATGGAGTAGATAGGAGTTGTGTGATAAATATTCATAATGAAGGAGGAGTCAAGGTCCTAAAATGAGAAGTAAGGGTTCTCCTCTCAATTTCCCTTTAAAAATTAAGATAGAGTCTGTATTGGTGGAGACATAGAGAGAGCTAGAGTATTTCACACACACACACACACACACACACACACACACACACACACACACACACACACACACACACACACACCAAACACACACACACACACACACACACACACACACACACACACACACACACAGACACACAGACACACAGACACACACACACACACACACACACACACACCTTTCAACTGTACAGATTTTCAAAGAATGTCCAAGTTTTTGCCTCATATTTTTGGTGTGTTCCTCCTAAAATCTGTACTTTTCTGGCAAATAGCTGATGTTTATTATTTAATGACTTCAATCATGTGAGTGTAAGACTACACATCATTCAGAAAATTTATGCTAATGCAAAACCTATTATTCTATCAACTTTCTAAGTTTGTAAGAGCAATATTTAAAATCTGTCCCTATTTGTCCCCCCATCATTTTAGGCTTTGCTCTAAGAGGTTGAGAGGTATGACACACACACACACACACACACACACACACACACTCTCTCTGAGTCAACCTAAAACTGAATAAAGATACAAGCCATGCTCAGATTAGGGCTCAATGCTGACAAACTTACACTGCAAGAGAAACTCTGATTATATTGCCAAGAGATCACGATCAGGACTAAAACACGACATATCATCTGAACTAAACTGATCTATTGCTACTTGGGAGTAAGGACCAAAACACAACTGCCAGTAATGTAGTATTTTTTTCTAGAGTTATATTGTTCTACAGTTTGAGAAAACAGTATGAATAGTTTGGAGGAGCTGAACTGGTAAAGCAATACAAATCAAATATGATTTTTTTTTTCTTTTTCTCCCACTACCCTTCCATCTGAGTATGAAATGAAAGATGTTTAAATTTTTGTTTCCTCTGTAAATTATTCAAACTCTCAATCAGTATTCTTTCACTTGGGAATGATTTGTCATTAGAAATACCACAATATTTTCAAACTGGTGATTCAGCAGTCAGAAGGTGCTATTTTGTATTTCAAATAAAGTGTAGTTTGTGTAAAATTCTGACTGCCTACATCCATCTGAGCCATTTTGCCACCTGAGGACATTGCTGTGTTGCAAGCTTTGGCTGAATTGTGTTCACTAAATCTAGAGATGAATGCAGTTTTACAGGAAGTGTCTGATTTATAACCTATTCTGAAAAACAGATGTTGAGCTTCATTCTGCAACATCCAAAGCAGAATGTCAGAAATAGAAGTTAGCAAGAGAAATAATGAGTACAGTAAGCTGAAAGAAAATGCATGAAGAACAGTAATGCAATGACAACTAGTTTTGGATGTGTTGGCAAAGTGATACAAAAGTGGTGGAAGGTTGCCTAACAAAACTGTGCACAATTAATTTACTGAACTAGTACAAAAAGTTTTAGGAAAATGTTTTGTTGGAAGAAATGTGATGATAACTGTGTTCTTTTTATTGGCTTTTAATCAGTTCTGAATTTTGTGCACTGGAAATGTTTACTGCACTCTGTGTTCTGAAATGAGTGCAAATTGGGTTTGAGAAAACCTCACAAACTGTGGAATGTTAATTTTTCACAGGCTACTCAATACCGCAACCCCTTCTTTTTAAAATGTATCTATCAGATTGATTGACTGGGAATCAGGGCATCTGACTATATATTTGTAATATTGGGGTGACAGCTCTTGTAGTCCAAATAGTTGTTTGAAAAAGTGTGTTTCCTAAAAATTCTGGAACTAAATGTCCCTGTACATTGTTTTTGAAAAGTGTCATGTCCAAATACTCAATCGTACTATCTGAATTTGTTGATGTGAATTTAAAATATTCACACACCCTATTTAGGTACTCCAAAAACAGGACCAGTTGATTGTCAGTCTCTTTCCAAAGAATAAATATGTCATCCAAAAATCTCAAGTACATGTGTATTGAAAACAAATTTAGCTTCCCAAGCATATAACACCATATTCACAAATAGGAAGACACAACTTGCCCCCATTGCCACCTCTTTAAGCTGTTTGTAATATTCTCCTTCAAACAGAAACAAATTGTTCTTGAGTATGAACTCCATACCAATTCTAAAAAAATTAATAAGTGTATCATTAAAATTTGTTAAGGCCCTAATTGCTTCATAAAATAACTCAAGCCCTTCTTCATGAGGAATAGATGTAAACAAATCTATGATGTCTATTGTGGAGAAACAACAGCTATCAGAAAACCATGAGCAATTGATTTTTGTCAAAAATTCCCATGAGTCTTTTAAAATGTAGTCCAATGATCCAAGTGCTCCTTTGTAAATTCTATCAATAAAAATCCCCAGTGGATGGGTTACTCCTCTTTTGGCCAATATAATTATCCTGAAAGGTGGATGTTCAATCTCCTTATGGATTTTAGGTATGCCAAATGCTACAGGTATACAGGAGTGATCTACATGGAGGTAATTATACTGCTCTTCAGAAATAGCACCCGTAAAAGTGTGTCCTCTATTAATAAACTCATTTTTTGTGTGCTATAAGCACTTCATTTTTTGAGGAGAGACTTAATACTTTGTATCATCCAACAAAATACAGGAAAGGGAATTTACTTAGTCAGTCTTGTTGAAAATGCCTAGCCCCCCTCCCTTATCTGGCTTCATAATTCTGATAGCATGATTGGCTCTAAGTTCTTGCATTAAGTCATGTTCAGCTCTAGTTAAATTACATTTCTTTCTCCTTCTATAACCTTTACTATCTGAAAGGGCTGAGTGTACCTCTGTTATGCAGACATTCTCAAAGGCTTGAATCAGGGGATGTGAGGGCGAGTTAAAACAGCTATTTCTTTTTAATATGTTATTTGTTTCAGAAAGCCCCTTATTACCCTGGTCCTGGAATATTAACCTGAAGTTTAACTTTCTAGTAAATAACCTGAGCTCGGTGACCATGTCAACCGTACTAATTTTGAAAGTAGGTATAAATTTGAAACCTTTGGTGAAAAGTGTAAAAAATCACTCATCTAATTTTAGGGATGTATAATTAAAAATATTAAAACCCTGTAGGGTGTTTAAAATGCCATTGCATTCTGTAACTATATTAGTGGATGTAGTACTAATATTTATTTCCATGTTTTCCTCCTGCCCCTGCATCTCATGGAGCTTTGTTGTGGATTCCTGTGTAAAAAAAAAACGTGTTTGTTTTTATTATATAAATGTTCTGACATTCTAAGTGGTAGATATTCATCTTCATAGTTGTTACCATTAATATTTCTGTTGTCTGAGTAGTGTTCATGCTGATAATTATTAATAGAATCATAGTATACTTCAGCCTCCCCCTCTTGTTCGTTATCCATCCCATGTGTTTTTACTTCATCATAATTAGTCTTAACATAGGATTTGGGAAAGGGGTATGCTTTGTTATTTGAATAGACTTGAGCATCTCTACTCAGTTTGTGTCTCTTCCTATCTAAATTAACAGAAACATTGTTTTAATAACAGCATTATATTAAAAAAGAAAGTAATAATTTCCTCAGTAATCGTTTCTAGTTCACAAAACTATTCACTCATTTGTTTGTCATTACATTTAACAATAAACTGCATTAACTTAAAACCAAAACCATCAAAAAGTGACAACAGTTCATCTGTTTCAGAGTCACCTACTGAACGCTCATTTGGAAATGTGTATATTCTTAGTCCCTTAGGTACATGCTTGTTTTTTAGGCTTTCATTATCACACTGGAGATTCTGTACCTTAAAGACCATTTGCTCTAAGTCCTTCATCTTCCTCTCCAGTGTTTTAGGGTGCCAGTGGTCATAAAATCTTGACGTCTGACCTTGAAAAACAATATCCCTGTAAATCCTGTCTCTGATGTTGAAATTAGGGTTATTAACTGGAATTGTTGAACTCATTCGTCTGCCTGGTGTTGTTTATTGTTCCTGAGCTGCTGGAAGCTCTATTTCCACTGCCATTAGTAAAATCTCTCCACATCTGAATTGGATGTGTTGCCTTCCATTTTACAGTTTCAGTGCATTCTGGGATTTGTAGTCCGTCAGTTTTCTTCTCCAGGGCATTAAACTGTTGTGAAAGCAGGGCTACAATTTGAGTTAACTGACCCTCTGTAGAATTATCATTTCTGTAAGAAGAATTGCCCAAGGTAGGTGAAGAAGGCAGCCCAATTGTTTGACTGTTGTTCATGTCCTTAAAATTAAACTGTGTTCACAAAAAGATGAATTTCCAAATAGAAAAATGTTCTGTATAAATGGAAATAATACTGTCCACTTCCACAAATATTTATAACAGTTTCAGTATCAGCCATGTGCTCCACAACCTGAGTAATGAAACCACAAAGAATAAAGCAATTGCAGAAAAAAACAATGAATGATAACTTGAAAAAACATAAAGGCCCAAGTGGGTCACACCATAAGCTCCATATCTCTCAAAGAACTGTACCAGTCACTTGTAAAACCAAAAGTCAATCTATTTCCAAAAAAACAGTTAACAGCTTTCATCTTAGTTATACAATAGAGACGTCTTCAGAACTAAAAAGCATTCACTAATCAAGTAATTTATAGCGTGACGAACAATAATTAACTACCAACATTTTCTCTCTCATTTTATTTTGATGATTTACTAGGGTCCCTCATTAAGGTTTTGAAGTATATGCATAACAAGGCCGTTTTTATTGATGGTTCATCACGTTGGTAAGTTAGGTTAGGTATTTTATTTTTATGTTAGTGTCTCATTAGTCAGCGCTACTGTGCACTTGATAGTGACCATGAAGTCGGTCATAAAAATGTAAGCCTACTAACTACACAGAGCATTTTAGAAATGCCCCACATAATTATTAAATATTTCCTCTGAATTAATAGTGGATATGAATACTCACATTGCATGGTGGTTAACACCACATTTTCTACTGTGGCCACCTAACATGGTACTCTAAACTTCTAACTTTCAGAAGATAAAAAAAGGACAGAGAGAAAGACATAAACAATCTTAAATGGGTTGAAATGAAAGATATACATTGTCTATGCTGCAGGTAAGACACTATGAATGTGTTTGATGATGAACATATCTTTTTCATTCTGAATAATAATCTCCTAAGGGAGTTATTCATATTAAAATAATGACAAGTACATCCTATTCAAAAAGAATTACAACAACTGGTTTAATATACCTTAATGCTGGCATCAGTTTGACAGTTTCAAACACAGTAATTTATTTCTTCAATAGGAAATTCAGTTGTATATCTTTGTTATAGATGTCATATAATTTCATTTTGTTTTTTTTATATTCTACTGTTATGATTAGGATACTTATACTGAGCAAGGGAAAAATGAAAACTTTTGAAAATAAGTCTCTGGAGACACCTTATACTATTTAAGTTATTTCTGTGTAATATGTTTTTCATGTAAGAAGCAAAATCATAGCTGCAGAGAAACAAAAGCTAGTTTTCACTGTCACTATGAGCTACATGGCTCAATAAATCTTGGAACTTAAACAAAACAAATGGAAATGTAGTACTGCATATATTTCTGAGTGCAATGTTATCAGAGTATAGAGTTCTGATTGTAATTTAACTTATATATATATATATACACACATACATACATATATGTGTGTGTGTGTGTGTGTGTATGCATGTGTGTTTAAGGGACTATATATATATATAGATATATATATATATATATATATATATATATATATAGATATATATATATATATATATATATATATATATATATATATATACAGTTATAGATATACACCAAACAATTCAGGAAGGAGGAGAGAGATAATAAAAATTAATTTAGAGTAGTAAAAGTTAAATATTAATTCTGCTTTTATTAATGAAAAGTATTTAAACATTAAGGTGCTAAAACAAGTTTAGAGTATATTATAATATTTTGTTATACACAATCAGTATTTCCAGATAATATGCATAGGCATGTTTAAAAATACATTGAAATATTCATCATCCAAGTTGGTGTTCCTTCATAAAAGCAGATATTTATTTTTTGACTGCCATGGTGTTGTTTGAATTTGGGCGGCCATGATGGTGCAGCAGTTAGCATTGTCACCGCACAGCAAAAGGTTCTCTGGTTCGATCCTCAGCTTGGGTGCCTTCTGTGTGGAGTCTGCATGTCGTCTCTGTGGTTGCGTGGGTTTCCTCCAGGTGCTCTGGTTTCATCCCAAAGACATGCTGTAGGTGTAAATGTTTAGAGCTGCTAACAAGTTTCATCCTATACTACAGGATTTGATTCCCATAGCCTGACAGCATATTTTTGCCTACTGTGTTACTTTCAGCAAGTTAGTTGACTTGGTCACCCCTGAGAATAGGTTTATGCTTCTGGAATTAATTGGTTCTTAACATAAATTTGTAGATATACACACACAGACACACACACACACAAATAAATCTTCCTTCAGGAAATTAAAACCAGCATCCAGCATCTACAGTTCACAGTTTCAGGACGAGGAACTCAAGTGCAGTTTCTAGATCTGGAATTAAACCTGGATCCCCAGTTCAAGAGCACTTACAAAATAATTACCTTGATTTCCACAGCCAGCAACCCCCCCCCCCCCTCAATGAAGTGGAACATCATGAAGGAGAAGTACATATGGTTAAGCAGAATTGTTAGTGAGGAAGATTCTTTCCACCTCGAATGCCAGTGGCTCAAAGACTTCTTCCTGGAAAGGCACTACCCAGAGGATCTAGTCTCCAGAGTCATGGGACTGGTAATCGCAAGGAAATAAACCCTGTACTCACCCATCCTTAAACACAGATTCTACCCCAAAGTGCAGACACCAGAGGACACCACCTCACGGTTTCCCTTGCCCATCTCTCTAGATGCCACCAGCATCAAAGACATCCTCATTACAAACTGGGCACTCATAGTGGACCACCCAGAGCTAGCCGTAATCCTTGGAATCCAGACAAAATGTTGCTACCAAAAGAGCATGTCCCTCAAAGCCACTTTTGAATCATAAAAGAGGTTGCAGGCACACACCTTTGATGTAACCCAGGCATGCACCAATATGGGACATGTCACTGGTGCGATTTTATCATTCAAACCACCATGGTACGTCTCACCACCCCACAGCTGTTTATTCGCATAAAAGACCATTTAAACTGTGAGACCCCCAATGTTGTTTACATCTCGGTATGCTCTCAATGTGAAGCATACTACATTGGAAAAAACACAAGACTACTTAGGATCCAGATAAAAGAACACGTGAGAGCCATCAGGAAACAAGACCCTTACAATGCACTAGTCAGGCATAGTTGGACCTGCTCCCAGTTCTCCAGATTCCAATTTGCAGCAATTGAAAAAGTCACAGATCTTCTAGGGCTTACTGACACCTTTTGGGATACAGACAACTTACTGTTAGTTAAAGAGTTTAAATGGCAGATACAATTGCGAGCAGACACACCCCTGAGTCTAAATGAAAACCTGGGCAGTTCCAGTGTCCTTAAATGGATTAGTTAACTCCTTAATCCATCCCCCGCTTGCCACAACAGTTAAACAATAAGCCTAGGTTCATGGCTTAGGGAACTCTTTAACCCATCTCCCACTCACCACACCAGTTAAATAATAAGCCCAGGTGTACTTTAAGTTATTTTCTGATGAAGTTCGATGGAAAACTTTGCAACAAATAGAAGTGCTCAAAATGTGATTTAAATGAACAAAAGAGTGACCAAAACACCACGAATAGCCTAGTGTCTATATTCCTTCCAAAAACAGCAAATGTTTCTTAAGTTTTTAAATAGCTGTTTGCACTTTTGTGCTAGTGGTGTCACTATATATATATATATATAT
>NC_056742.1:186035213-186047713 GCF_019279795.1 Protopterus annectens | reverse complement strand
ACAATATCTCAGTTTATATCAGCGAATAATCAAAATTAAATGGAGGGATAGCATCATCACTCATTTCCTTACCTAACTCTAAAAATGGACCCCCTTCTTGCATGTCAAGCAGTATGATTCTCTGACTGCCTTAAACATAACTTTGACAATTGGATGGGCAATCCAAAATATACAACAAAACATATAGGTAGTGTTCTCTTTGAAAATGTTGGTAGATCTTTGAAAAAGATTATCGGCAAGGCACACATGGCTACTGGAATAATAGGTTCATAGGTAGGTACTGGGCTATCTGCCCGAAGGCATATATTAGTCCAGCCACATTGTGTGGTATTCACCGCCCCTTTGGTTAGTTCCCTAGGCCCTTGATCTAGCAACTAGTACCCTTGGCCACTATCTAGTAGAGCTGTTGGTATGATCCTTGGTGTGAACTTTCTGTTACCCATCCACTCGTCAAGGTTCCTCTTGAAATGTGATAGTGAGGGGCTCTGTCTTATGTAGATTGGGACCTTGTTCCATAGCAAAGGAAGTCTTTGTGAAGGGAATCTATTTCTCCAGCATGTTCTATTCATTGTTGTGCTGAGGTTTATATCCCTAGAGCGTGTAGCTTGAGTGGATTTGGTTTTGCTAAGATGGAGCATGTTCAACAGTTCTGGGTTGGACATGGCTCTGTATGTTAGACAGAGATCATCTCTGAGAAGGCGGTATGCAACAGAGAAAAGCCTTCGTTTTTTCAATCGTGCTGCATAGGGCAACTGTTTGAGGCGAGTAATCCTCTTAGTGAGATACCTCTGTGGTCTCTCCAGCTGCTAGAAATGCATAGCCAGGCACATACCAATTGGTGCATTGTACTCAATAATGGGTCTGATGAGGGAAGAGTAGAGGGGCACCATTACATCCTTAGATCTTGATGCAAACCCTTTCATGATCAGATGGGTCACATAGAAGGATTTTCTAACCACCTTGGCAACATGGTTATCAAAGGAAAGCTGACTATCTACTTGGGTCCCTAGATCCTACTACTTCTGATTTCAGGGGGTTACCTCCTATGTGGTAGTTTGCAGGTACTCTGTTTTTTCCAAAGGGGATTGCTACGCATTTTTTAGCATTTAGCTTGAGACCATGGCTTTGACACCATGCATCAGTCTCATTAAGGCCCTTCTGAATGATATCTATGTCAGCCGGAGACTCTATTATAGCACCCAGTTTGCAATTGTCCGCAAACTTGGTCAGCCACAGCCCTTCAGTGTTTGCCTGTACTTCAGAGAAGTATATGTCAAACAGGAGGGGCCCCAGGACAGAGCCATGAGGCACACCGCTCATTACTGGTCTGGATTCGGACATAGATCCCACTACTCTTACTTTGTGGGATCTGTCTGAGAGCCAGTTTGTGATCCATCTTGTGATGTAATGGTTTATGCCCAGGCTGGTGAGTTTATCAATAATACCCAAATGGGGAATGGTGTCAAATGCTTTAGCAAGGTCAAGGTAAGCCATGTGTACCTCCTTTCCCTTATCTATAGCCTAACTGCCTCAAAGAAGTCCACCAGGTTCAGGAGGCATGATCTGCCCTTGACAAACCGAACTGTGTGGGGTCAAGTGTTTGGAGGTTCCCAATCTCTCCATTTATGAGTTCCATAATGATTTGCTCCATTGCCCTAGAGATCAGACTGGTCAGGCTTATTGGTAATAGCCTTGCATTTCCTATGATTTCTATTATTCATATGATATAATTCTCATTAAATCCTCTTTAAAATTGCTTAAAAATGACTTGCTGTGTTATACTGTAAATCTTATGGTTATATCTTGATATTCATTTTGAAACTTGACAGGAAAATTAGTACTTATTCATAGGATCATTGGAGATTACTAGACTATCACCCAGAGGTCATTTAAGCTGAGCCATTTCATCCCAATGTACCATAGAAATGCAAGTCAATACCCAAGATTGCATTTAATGATGACTGTCCATGTCCAGGAGAGCTGTGGGCTCCATCCCCAGTAAGAATTATTTGATACACTCTTTATGCTTGTAGAAGATGATGCCTGAAGAAATCAAAATGAAGATGAAAATCTGTTGCAGGGTATTCCTAATAGTCTATCCCCAGGATTCAGCAAGCTCTGTGTGGTGTGCAGGAATAGTGCAAGAGCTGCTGCAGGCAATATGGTTGACGGACAATCCAGGAATGAGCTCCCGGGACATGCACGAGTGCTCCTACACTATTCTTGCACGGACACAGCTCCTGTATGCTAATTACCCCATTTGCAGGTGAAAAACATCCAAATGAGGTGAAGTAGCAATCCAGGAAGCAGGCAGGCATCTGTGCAGGAATAGTGTAACCTGCAGAAATTAAAAAAATGGAGGCATGATAGCTCCAAGGAAAGCATGTATTTAATGTAGTAGGCATGGCAATGGCCAATATATATGGCCATTGGCATGGGAAATAGTTGCAAAATTATAAAAATTAACTTTTTTTTGGCCGATTTCGGCTGTTTAAGCATAGGGTAGAAGTGTGCAAATGGGATCGGACTGAAAATAACGAAAAAAGTTGGAAATAAGCTTTTAAACCAAAATCAGCATTCTGCCTTAACAGTCAATGGCATGCGTAAGACAACAATGACATGGAATAGTGGTTGCTAAGGGGAAAGGCTGAGTGTCATTTTTTTAACCATGCATTAGCAGTCAGTTTTATGTAAATGAGGGGATTGATACTGATTCACAGATTCCCCTCAGTGTTAGCTTGCACCCAACCATGTAGGTGTAACAATACCATGGTATAAGCATAAGAGGTAGGTGACCTCATAAGGGGGAGATGTCATGCATGCTGTAAGCTTATTGGACCTGTGTGGCCTGTGTTTGCCCTTAGCTAAGCACAACTAAGGAAGGGGTGTGTGTCTGAGGCTGCCTAGCAATGTTTACATTGCCTAAACAGGTGTGCGCGCCGTGCACTGGGTTTAAACAAACAAAAAAAAAAACACAGGAAATAGCAGCTCTGTTCACATCTGAGCACTGGGTATGCATGGCACACCTTGGGGCTTAAACAGGAAGGCAATGGGAAGGGAAAACAATAGTAGGAAGGCAATCAAGGAGAACAAGCATAGCTGGCAAGTGAAATGTATCATAATCAGCCAATTACACAGGCAGCAGCCCAGCAAACTACTATAAACTATGCAGGCACCTTTTACTCTGTTTTTTTTCACAAACTCTGCATTTCCAGTGTACATAGATGGGGAAATTTTACCTGACAAAACTAACAAAATGATAGAAGTTGCTGTTGCTCTCATACATCAATATGTGGAAGATGCTGAGGGTGGTGAGGATGAGAATGCTGATGACCAACCCACATTGAGGAGAAGGAGAAGAGTATACAGATGCAGGGTAACCTACCAGGGGCTGCATGAGCTGGAGATAGTGGAGTGCTATATGGTGGACAGGGACATCCTACAGCAAAATGTTGAGCTGTGCCGGCCACACCACACACACAGAACAACAGAAGGGAACCCATCCCAGTGGATACCAAGGTATGTGTAGACTTAAGAATACTAACAACAGGTACCTTCCAAAGCCCAACTGGGGATATCATGGGGATCTCACAGGTATCAGCATCCAGAGTACTCCACCAGTTCCTGGATGCCATGTCAGCACATGCTGGTGAGCACATATATTTCCTCAACACCCATGAGGCATTGACCAGCAATATGCTTCTCTTCCACCAAATAGCAAAATACCCTGATGTATTGGGTGCTATAGACTGCATGCACATATACGTCAAAGCACCACCTGGTGAGCAGGGTAGGGTCTACATAAACCACAAAGTCTTCACCTCCATCAACTGCCAGGTCATGTGCGATGCCAGGGCATTATCATGAATGTGCATGCTGGCAGCCCTGGAAGCTATCACAACTCCCACATCTGGCATATGACACAGCTGTACCAGAGATTTGCCAGTGGGGACATCTCATATGGCCACCTAGTGGGGGACGCTGGTTACGCACTGGAGGAGTGGCTGATGACACCCATCAGAAATGTACTCACATCCAAACAAGCGCTCCATAATGAGGCACACGCACATACCGGAATCATAATAAAGTGTGTTCGGGATGCTCAAGTCACGGTTCCAGTGCCTGGACATATCCGGTGGAGCCTTGCAGTACTCTCCAGCTACATGTACACAAATTTTCATTGTATGTGCCATACTACACAATATGATCCTGCGGAAACAGCTGCAGCAGGAACAGCATGGGGCAGGGGCACACAGCCCCCCACCATTGCCAAGGCCAGCACAGGCACAGAGTGACTAGGAAGAGGTGGCAAAGAGGCAATGCATAGCACATACACTGACATGGTTGGAACCCGGGGAATGACACCTCTCTCTGACTCGCACATACAGTAAAAGGGATGCCAAACATGACACTACCTGTGCTTTACCATGTATAGGGAATGTACTATGTGCATCTGACATAGTCAGCCCACCAGTACCATCCTCAATACTGGCACCGCCACAATGTAAGTCATTCTTCCTATCAATTGCTGAATGGACTAGTATGTTCTGCTAGTTGTATCTATGGTATGGATGTGAGCATGTAAGGGAATTGGGTGGCTGAATGGGATGACAGCAGATAGTGGACACACATATGGGCAGTATAAAATCCATGACAAATACTGGTGTCAATAAAGTAGTCAGTACTAGACAAGGTAACACCTCCCACTGCAGTACATGTGGTGGCCTAAATGTGTGTCCATAGGACACACGCACGCATGTCAGTGAGGCTCACATACCCAACAACAGCCTCAGCCAGCAGGATAGGTGTAGATGACCATAAAGAAAGGCTGTGCTAAGGCCTCCAATTGATTGCAATCGAGAACAGCCTCCCCTCTAGACCTACACAGACAGACTACAACAGGTCAGGCAGTTGTGTGTTAGTTCAGAAGGGTAAGAAGTCTGAAACTGAAATGTAGGTCAATAAAACATAAGATCTGTACTCTACTGATATGCCTTTAGTCTGCATGATAGGTCAAATACAAAATAAAATGGAAGTTAACAGAGTACCTGAAATACCAGTACAGTCATAGCAAATGCTTACAGTTGTCAGGTGTGCCCCCCCACAATCCTATGTAAAAATGCAGTAACATGTATGTGTGGGTTTAATAACAGTGGAGCACAGATTACCTGAGCTGGCCCAATTTACAGGATAGATTGTTGCATGAGTACAATAAGCAGGGGACTGAGTGTTAGGTAGTTGCATGTTGCATATTGTGTGGAAGTAGCCAGCATGTAGGCATGGAGGGTTGTGTCTCAGTGGCCTATGGCAAGTACTGTTGATGACAGGGCCATGTTCTGACAACTGCAGTGCCAACCATAATGCATCCCAGCAAGACCCAGTTCAGCAGTCATCCATACCCATTGTTCAGATGTCAATATCTGTCACCATCTGAAAAATGGACATGCCATGAATGTGGGCCAAGACATACACACAGTACAAAGGTGGAAGTACCCTAAACAGAGTACATAAAATTTAAGTGACAGTTGTACACACCTTTGGAATTGTACATACAGGTTAGCAGCACATTAGTTTTCTGTGTAGTATGGAATACTGATGTATTCTGGCCAATCACTGGCAGATCACAAAAGGCACAGTTATGAAGTAATGAGAGACTGCCAATGTCCCTGCACAATGCAGCGTAAGGGAAATGTCCCAGGTATATCTGTGAGTCAACTGCAAGATGCTTCCATGTCACGCATGCACTCAGCTCACCCCACCATCAGCCACAGGTTTATCACAGGTCATATCCCTGCTGTTGGGAAGGAGTACAGTATGACCCTCCACTTCTGTATGGGAATACCCACAGAATGCAGCATGCTGAAGAGGTGTCCCATGCAGGTGTGTCCCTAGCTGTAAGCAGCACCCTGCCAGCATCCATAACAATGGATTAATATGGACAGGAACTATTGCCATTAACACCTCGCACACTTACCCTGTCACCCCAGGGGAACCAAGTGACTCACAGCCTGGGACTGTAGGAGTGACAGAATGCACTGGCCTGCTATAGATGGCCTGCATCACTACCAAATGCCCTACAGTCCTCTGCAAAGGCCTGTGCCTCACCTGTACTGCCAATGTATGTTATCTCATGGGGTCCCAACTAACAACATAACACAGTCCACAGAACACAATCGCAAGGCCATATCAACAAATCCCAGTAGCATTCCCACCATGTCCTACTGCATGAACTGTGGACCAACCCCTAAATACCACTGGGATGAAGGGACAACTATCGGGATACTTCACAGATATTGCTCCCATAATGTTAGGAAGAGCCTAGAATAACAGAGTGTGGGCGTGTAGAAGCATGGATGCCATGGAGTGTGTAAAGTCTGAAACTCTGATGTGTGCTCATACTACCCCTGCCTGCAAACCCAGTAATGGGTGGCTACAAACCTGCTTGTAAACCACAATGTGATGGGGAACAGACCAGATATATGAGCCCTGCCTCTGGGCAACCTGGGTGAATCTGTACAGCTGAGAGGTATGGCCACAGCAGGATATGGCCATTCTGTTATGTCCATAGATGTACAAACAGGGGATCCTCTGCCACCATGGTACCAAGGTGCTGGACCATTTACAGTGACCCCTCAGCAAGTGTCTGGAGCTACTTATCCATAAGGCCATGAGTGCAAGAATAAGTAGGCTGCAGACCACAATACTGGGCACAGCTTCACTCATCTTGCATTTCCCAGGAAATAACTGTGAGCAAATAAGTATATCTGTCAGTAATTGTTGACATAATACATCACAGTGTAAAACAGTACATAAGTCTGAATATCTCTGCTAACACCAACCATGTAACACAAGCAGCGCAGATGCAATAGTTACAGTATCCCACTATCTGTCACCCATTGGGACTCCATATTGTCAATATATCTACTGATATACTGCAGAAACAGGTTGCTAGCTGTAGGTGTAGAACACAAAATCCTGCACTGGAGAACAATCTACCTGGAATGGATTCACACACTCCTACACTTAGAGAAATGAACAACAGTGGACTATACATTTCTGTCAGTTGCAGATGTCAGTGCACACACACCACATTGCACACCATTCATGCTTTGCATACACATTGGATAGGAATACTCACACATATCTAAGGCCAACACACTATAATAGGTCGAACAAACAAACACACACACACACAGATGTGGGGAAGAGAGAAAGCCAGGCAGTGACAAAGAGATTGCCATCATGAGGCCTGTTGAACCCACCACACATCCAACTGACTAATATCACATGATGTGCCAAGGTCAATTAGTATAGATATTTGCTTTTGGCAGCCTTCAGCACTATACACACACACATATATATATATATATGTATATATATATATATATATATATATATATATATATATATATATATATATATATATACATATACATATATATATATACATATATATATATATATATATATATATATATATATATATATATGGATCCCCTACACTTCACGAAAGCATACAATGCCGACACACAAATCACGACACCAAAAGACCGACAACACAGATGACCGACAAGGTGAGAACCCCGGACTCGCTAAGTGTGCGATAGAGTGAGGATTTAGTGTTAGAAGCGGACAGGTAAGTGTGCGATAGTGAGGGACTGTAGTTTTAGGGGTGGGTTAAGTGAGTTAGGGTTAGGGTGCGGGTACGGTAAGTGTCCGATAGTGACGGACTATATGTTTAAGGGTGGGTTAAGTGAGTTAGGGTGCAGGTAGGGTGTGTGTGCGATAGTGACGGACTGTAGGTTTAGGGGTGGGTTTAGTGAGTTAGGGTTAGGGTGCGGGTAGGGTAAGTGTGCGGTTGTGTCAGACCTTAGGGTTAGGGTTTGGGTTAAGGTTAGTGCATGTATGGTTGTGTGTATTGTCGGTATTGTGTGTTGTCGGTCTTTTGGTGTCGGTGATTTGTGTGTTGGCGTTGTGGAGTGTCGGTGAAGTGTAGGGGATCCATATATATATATATATATATATATATATATAATATATATATATATATATAAATATGCAGATACATAAATATATATGTGTGTATGTACATGTATACATATGTATATACATATATATATATGTATATATATATATATATATATATATATATATATATATATATATATATATATATATATATATATATCCATATCCTTATGTGTAAACATGAGTGTTGTATATACCTTCCCAGATGTATCCCACCATATTTATCTGATATTTGTATATTTAGATATAACAACATACTGATTCAACACTATTTTCACTAACAAGTACTACACAATTGTAGAAGTCAAAGCAGTTGTTCACTACTATGCAGTATGTGTAGTGACAGACATTTTTGAAAAAACAACAGACATCTTCACTGGTGTAATGGGTTAGTTGTTAATTGATATTATTGTATTGTACAGGGTTCTGGGTTCAAGAGCTGTAAGGGCTGTTTATATTGTTGCTAAGCAGAACAAGACCTGTCAGATACAGAATGGTTAAAGCAGTTTTGAACAGCTTTAAATGGGTTTGTGTGGGTTTGCCCAATGGTAAACGGTGCTAACATATGGTTAATTGAAAAGGCACTTACACTGTGTCAGTTTAACTTACCAGTGCCCAAATATGCTTTGCATTTACATTTAAGCAATGCTTACTACTGCTAAGCATAGCTTAACCTTGGTAACCAGTGATCACATTCCAGACTGAGAAAATAGCAGGGTAATTACATCTTTAATAAGAACATTTAATTCCATGTACATAACATACTTCTATGTGCTGGCATTACAGTAGCAAGGGGTGTGAATATGCTGTTTGGGACACCTGAGTATATATGGCTAGTACAACAATATTTTCTCTTTGTATGTGTTTCATGCACATTTAGTATGCCAGGTTATATGCAGTCACACTAGCATGTATTGTGTCATTAGGCTACTACTGTTAACAGTGCTTTCCCAAGTAAGAGTAAATTGCAGATTGTAGTACTGGAACCATACACTCCTGCATGCAAAGCTGGACTTGAGTACTGACTATCGTGTTCTTGGTGTGTGAGCTGTGTGTTAAGTATTTGCTACTGGATATTGATCTGATATGTGGATATTAACTGTAGACTACTATGTGTATAGGACATGCCATTGAGGGTTGCTGTCATGGAGTAATGGCATACTTATCAGTGTCAGATGTCTATCTGTAAAAACATTCATCATAATGCATAACCTGTTGGCTTGCTGATTTCTGTCTCTCCTCTGTACAGATGTATAGATATCAGGTATCCATCTTGGCTGCTTACAGGCAATCTGTGCTTCACAGACACTGACATGTCTTCCCAACTGTGTTATGAAAGTCACATCTAGGAAACCCCACCCTGTATGCACCACATGACATGGATACCGCAACTAGACTACAACAGTCAACAGAATATGCTTGGGTACAGGTCTCCAACCCAGAAACTGGCCATGTTATTTAATATATGTTGCATACATGTCAGTTGGAGCACCACAGTGGCCCTCTTCAAGAGACAACTAGATGATTGGATGTTGCATTTAATTGTCACCCTGGGGATCACTCAAGTGGCATCAGTTGATAGATGGCCTGCTGACAAATGTCAGGTGGCATACCACCACTGTACCCACATCCCCTAATCTTCTCACCTCTCCATGGACAATATCCCAGTACACACCTAGGAAGACCTGTACCTATGGACCCCAGTACTGACAAATTTGTAAATGTACATTACTGAGAATAACAATGTCTGTGTGTTTGGAAACTTGTAGTTGATAATACCCTGAGGGCCTTCTCACCCACTACACCCCCCATTGCCATAGTTAGAAATGGCTGCTACTATAATGGACATTAAATGTACCTTGTTACACTCTTTACCCTATGGGCTACCTGGAGCTTGCAGTACCAGCACAACACTGTTGTACAAATGGGTAGATAGGCATGGGTTACCCTCTGAGTCCTAGCAAGTGTGTGCTTGTGTGCAAGTGTGTATATTTGCAGGATACAGCATTCTGAGGCCACATTCTCCAAATACAATACACCTTACCATACATTATAAGGGATAGTTATGTTGCTGATATTAGGAGAGCCATGACAAACCCTCAGCCTACTATCCCTGTGGCATGTGCAATAAATGCATATCCTTGTAGTAGCACTGATGTGATAGACAAGGGATTGTACTGCAGTCCTGGTCAATGTGTGATTGTGGGTATGTCAGAGTATTACCATGGGTTTCAGTGAGTAAAATATCCAATGTGGGGTGTGGTTGCTGGGTATACTGTCTTTACACCATGGTACCCCTAGTACATGTCCCAAGTTCCACTGTATGATGACCATTGTCACCATCAACCATACAGGTAACTGATTACACTGTCCAGCCCAATGATGCATGTGCTGTCTGCAAATTATCTGTAACAGAACAGACTCACTGACAAGGTAGTTAGCACTGATAAACCCAGGTGTCTCAGATGTGTCTTTGACTGTAATGTGTTTGTCAATGTGTATATGACAGTATGTCATACTATGTATTGTTTATTAACACCCACTACATTCCCCCTTACCATACTGTACAAGGCCTGGTGATGTTCTTCACTTAACAAGAAACTCGGGACACACCTCATCCTAAAAGCTATGTGGTGTGTGCAGTTAAGGTCAAACACATTAGTAGCAATAAGTATCTAGGTAGGGGTTCTACTCTCAGTGTTGCCAAGTAAGTGTGTGTGTGTGTGTATGCATGTGAAGGGATCTACTTCAGTTTACAGAAAATACATGTCCCAGGAGGTCATCTGTCCGATAACTGACTGGCAAATGCTAACATTTCAAAGGAATCATATTGTAGAAATTAATTCCATCAAAACTAGTAGTAGATGTGTAAATGCCCTCTTCCCCACTGTGCAGCGATTCTGGAGTTGGTATATATAGTTGGGTGTGGATGTTGTGAGCACAGCCACCCTCATTGGGGTTATTGTTGTGTGTATCCTCTTGCTTAGTCTGCTGTAATACTGTACAGTTTATGTCAACAGGTTAAGTAGTTGTCAATCACACTATGTGTGGTTCTACACCATCCCACATCCTCCAAAGAGGTAGGTTGTGCCATCCACACCAGCACAACTATGTTTAAGAATTCCAGGATTGTACTACAGTAGGGAAGAGGACTTACACCTTGCCAATACCATCATCAATGACATTAAACTAGCAGACTGATTATTTACTGTTGTGATGTTTTGCCTATTTTGTCTTTGTGGAATTACTTAAGCCAAAATGAGTTCACTGCAAAATTAAGTACATCCATGTGTACAGTATTCTATGTCTATTGCATCAACACCAAAGCCTCTGCATGTGTGTGTTATACACAAACATGTGGTGTGTACCACCCAGTACACTTACCATTGTCCACTGTAGAAGGGCTGCAGACATCAGCTACCATGCCCATACCTGTATACACCCCTCAGACCTATCAGCCATGTGGCACATGCAGTAACTGTTATACAGACCTGTTACTTGTGTTCAGCTGTACCCATGATATGACAGAGTCAGTGTATCACCACAGTGCCATACCCCTTGTATGAAACAACAGGAGACCAACATCCTGCTGACACATAGCCACCTACAACACAAACTGAATACATTATGTAGACCACAAGCAGTCAGTGTTAATAACAGCTATAATACATCATGGCTGGCTAGCTGCACTTCCTGACATGTAAGCATTAAGCTTTCCAGCTGAATATATTTTACACAGCATTACATTGTTAAACCTTAGTACATTCACCCTGTGCATCAGCATATTAGCCTGTCCCTGCATTGATGGTATGGATGAGAGGGATCTGGCACAGGAATCATCATATGCACAGGGTGTGTTGTGGGTTTGCCAGAGACCTAGGCTGAGCCATTTGGTTGACATCATGTGTGGGTGTGTGTTAGGGGGTTTCATTACAAACTGTGCTGTGCAGATGTTGTGTGTGTAGGTATGGAGGTGCCCTAGCTGTGTTGGTGATGTGTGTGTGTGTGTGTGTGTGTGTGTGTGTGTGTGTGTGTGTGTGTGTGTGTGTGTGTGTACACAGTTCTGCCATGTTGCTGCCCTATACAGGGGTTTGGTGGACAGCTGCAGACTGTACATGGCAGGGTGTGCAGTTCAGCATCTCCGGCCATAGACACGAGAACTGTGACTACCAGGGGTTCCACGGGCACTACCAGGTACAAGCCCAGATATGGCACTCTCCCCTAATGATGACTAATGTCTGCTGGATCCGGGTCCCTGTTGAGACCAGCCAGGACCACATGCACATGGGCTGCTGTGTTGTGGTGTGGACAGCACCTCCCTCAGTGCTGGTACTGTCACTACAGGAGCAGCTGTGACTTGTTGCATGTCCATGTAGATCTCCACCTGTCGGTGCTGCTAACCTACGTCAAAGTGGCTTGTCGCCTTACTCCACACAGACATTGCACGGTCGAGAATTCCCACCATCTCACCC
>NC_056742.1:185901237-186034713 GCF_019279795.1 Protopterus annectens | reverse complement strand
CCCCAAAAAAAAATATTATTGTTACGTTTGAGAAAACATCACATTTATGTGCAGCTCAAATGGCTTAGTCACATATCAACGTGGTTAGGGTGTGCAGGGTTCTGGGTTTGAGAATTGCAAGGGATGATTATTTTGTCGCTGAGCAGAACAAGGGCTGTTGGATACAGAGTAATTAAGGCACTTGTAAGCAGTTGTAAGTGGGTTTGTGCAGGTTTGCATGACAGTAAGCAGTGCTAACTTCTGGTTAAATATGCTTACAGACAGCCTGACTGCGTTTAATCTGTGTAGCCATTGCTTGCCGCCACGCAAACAGGCTTAAACCCACTTACTACTGCTTAAAAGTACTTAATCCCGCTTAACCCATGCTAATTTCTTTAAAAGAAAAAAGGGGTGACAGGAAAGTGGTGAGAAAGGGGGCATGCAGAGGAAAAAACAATGGGGTAAGTAGCTTGAGATGTGCAGGATCGGTGAAGGGGAAGGTCCATAGCTGTCCACTTCTTCTACAGTATCAGCTGTGCATATGTACTGAATTTGGAGGTGGATTTGGACACTCAAACCCCTGAGAGAGGGGTGATGAAAACAATAATGGGTTGTGAAGCCAATTAAACCAGATTACATGTGTCCAGTGGACATTGGTGCAAAATGGACAGCTATGTATGGGGCAACATTTTTTTGGGCGGGACAGGTTGCACTTTTTTTTTTAAGGTGAGATTGGGATGTTGGGGAAGGATAGTACTTATATTTGGGGAGGTAGGTTGGGTAGTAAGACAGACAAGACAGCATACAGGGGCAGTATATGACACATGGGTGGTAAACATCTTGGATGGGGGGGGGGGTTGTTTTGAAATTGGAAGCCCATGAGCTCCCAAATGGAAACAGTGGGACTGAGGTCCCCACCCATGGGCAGTCACCACTGCACCTTCATGGCCCCAAAGGTGGCTGTGCTGGGAGCTGAGCAGGAGGGAGCAGGCTGACCATCTAAATGCCCCACATGGCCTGGAGTAGCAGATCTCCAAAATCCTTTCGGAGCTCGCTACGTACCAATCCCCCAACCTGACTTTGGATGACAGGATCCTGTTTGCGCCCACTCCCAGGGGAGATGAGCCCCATCCTCTGAGGTGGTTCCACCCAAAGGTGGTGCAGGACCATTGAAAAAGGAGGTCCTAGGGTGGGTCCCAGGAGTGCTGGGGCCCAGTGCCACGGCCAGATGAGGTGGGAGAGGTGGGTCCGCTGGGACCGGCCTTCCCATGCGTGCTATGGTGTTGCAGTTTTAAAACATATGTGGGTTAGTAATAGTCAACACAATCCAGGATTAGTTATAACAGCATGCATATATATTCCCATTAACACAAAATACCAGATTTGGAACAGTTGCATAGCAAACAAAAGACATGCATATATGGAACCACATTGGCCATTACAATGGCATGCAGGTTACATTGTTAGTAACAGGCCGCGAATGACAGTGTTTCAACATGGAACATGAATAGAAATACATTTCAATATTTCAATAGGATATATGTCCCAAGAGTAGGGTTGGTGTAAACATACCCATTGATTTGTGTGTTCAGTTTATTGTTGCAGATATGGTGGGAGGAAGCCAACTTATATATGATCATTGCTCTAATCATTAAGGTACAGGTATTATTACAATATCCTATGGCCTTGGTTTGGGCAGTGGTATGTTTGTACACAGTGTATACTTCAACTGTCTTATAGCTAAATTCTTACATCTCTTACCTGGTAGACCTGTGGAAGGAGTGTTTGTTAACACTACCTGACTGTTTCTGCACATATTCCCAGATTCCAAAGTTATTATGCACATACCTCTCTATCTCTTAATGCACACACTTTGGACAAAGCTTGACAACATGGGGGTACAAATAGGGACATGTTTTGAATATTGCTGCCATAAACTTGGAGAGCTGCATGAGCGACAGAATTTGTCTTAATATACATTTTCTGAAGATTTTGAGGTCTGAAAATCAAATGTATGTCATTATTTCATGACTACAATTCTACGACCATCCCACTGATTTGCGATGGGAACAGAGGAACAAGCAGAAAATATGAGCCAATTATCTGGACATTCTAAAAAAATTGTACAGTTAAGAGGTATGATTATGCATACAGCTTACTACCACTCCCAGGATTCAAACCATAGTTGTGTCTGCTAAAAATACAATTTAAGTCACAGTAGAGCGTGCTATTTGGATATTGCTGGCTAGCTCTTCACTGTTTTCTGTCTATGTTTCTCTTGGTTGTACAATCTGAACATGTAATTACAACAGTCTTATAGAGACATTCCTACACATTTTTATGTAGCACAGTGTGAGAAACAGTGGTTGACACAACAGTACTATTCAGATATCAGATGTTACTGAATGCTACATGTCAGGCCATACTATACTAGAGTAAACACCACCAGTCCAGGATTTAAATCTTTATTGGCAGGCACAGTTTTCTTATCTAACAGACCTGTGGAGGGAATGTTTGTTAAGACTACCTGACTGTTTCTACACATATTCCCAGATTCCAGTTAATAATATGCACATACCTCTCAATCTCTTAATGCACACATTCTGGACAAAGCTTAACAACATGGGGGTTCAAATAGGGACATGTTTTGAATATTTCTGTCATAAACTTGGAGAGTTGCTAGAGTGACAGGATTTGTCTTAATATACATTTTCTGAAGTTTTTGAGGTCTGAAAATCAAATGTATATCATTATTTCATGATGACAATTCAGAGATCATCCCACTGATTTGCCAGCGGGGCAGAAGAACAGGCAGAAAATATGGGCCAATTATCTGGACATTCTGAAAAATCTGTACAGTTCAGAGGTCTGCTTATGCATACAGCTTATTACCACTCCCAGGATTTGAACCATGGCTGTGTCTGCTATAAATACAACTATTTAAATTGCAGTAGAGTGTGCTATTTGGATATTATTGTCCATTTCTTCAGTGTTTCCTGTGTAAATCTCTCTTGGTTGTACAATCTGTTCTTGTACTTACAACAGTCTTTTACAGACATTCCTAGACATTTTTTTTTATGTAGCACAGTGTGTGTAACAGTGGTTAATGCAACATTACTATTCAGAGAATACAACAATAAATGCCATACAATACCAGAATAAACACAAGTCCAGGATTTAGAGCTTTATTTTCAGGCACTTACAGTTTTATTTAAATATGACTTATAAGGGACTATTACTGTCATATTGTCTGGTTTATTCAGTACAACCCATACAACATTTGTTATACTGCCAGGTGACTTTCTGCTACTTTATATTTGTTTGGTATGACTACTACAAGCAGGAATTTTACTCACCGACCTCGCAAAGCAGCCTTTTCAGGCTACTTGCATGGGCTTCCTGATCCACAGCCTGCTCAGCTGCAGCTGTAAAGGAAATAGAGACATATTTAGGCATACCTATCCATCACATGCACAGCTGAACTTTAGTAAACAATAATGGTATGACTACTTACACACTGCTGGGACATCAAACCTTTGCCTTGCTTCTTGGAACCACTTATCCAAGAGCTCCCTCTTTCTCTGCTTCAAGTCGGCATAGTGGTGCCTGACCTGCTCACCAGTCCGAGGGATACCAGTGGCACTGGTGAGATCATTGGCAAGATGGTCCCAGGCTTCTGCTTTGTATTTGGAGCCCTGGTACTGGTCCTGCAGCAGTCTCTCATCATGTTTTTTTTACCAGGAGTCCTACCATGACCTTCAACTCCTGTATGCCCCAGCACTGCGCCTGGAAGTGCAATCCCTCTCCAACTCCTGTCATCCTGCCTACAGTGGGAAGCTGCAACCACTTATGATCTATATTCCCACCTATGGGGTTTAAATACATCTGGTTATCAACCCTTTGCCATGATTGGATGGTTTTGAATATGCTGAGCTAAGCTAAGCTATGGGCAAACCTGCTTAGCTAAGGTTGGCATTGCTTAAAGGGACAGGTTTAGCACTGCTTACTGATGAACAAATCCACTTAGCTGGGCTACTCATTGCTTAGCAGTCATATTTACACAATGCTTACACCTGGTAAGCAGAGCTGTACAATGCTTAGCATTGCTTATTTTTCATTTTATGGACTATCTGCTGTATGGCATTGATTCATCATTCATTACATATTATAAATTTGTTTACTGTCCCTGACATTCCCCAATGTGCTTTCATTAGATTTATTCATGTGTGACTATACTGGATTGGGGCACTTGTGTTTATATGGGGATTTCACAACTTTATTAAAATGACACCTCATATCTGGACCTAATGCAGTATTCCGGTTAACAAATATATGTTATTTAGTAGGTAGTACTAAAAAAATGTTTATGTACTGCTTTCACATGTAAAATGTGAATTAGTTATAGTGGGGATCGAACTGGGAATGGCTGCTTGCAAAACATATGCTCTAACAACTACACTATTACAGTACTGCTTATGTTGGATGTCTCTTGCTATTTAACTTCTTATGTTGTTTAAGCTGAACTAAGCATAGCCAAGCAATGGGCACAGCTGTGCAGCTATGCTTAAACATTAAACATTATCGCATTTATAAACAAAAAAAAAAAAAGTTTTGTTGTGTTATTTTATCTATACCCTGCAGAATATCCCTGCTATTGCTGAACCTGTTATTTTATCAACTTTCTGCTTTGTGGGACAATTTCCCTTTTGACTTCCCTGATATTGCTGAACCTGTTATTTTTATCAACTTTCTGCTTGGCTTTGTCCACATTCTTTACTCTGACGGGTTGGGAGGTGTGTGCTATGTGCTTATGCTACCTGTGTTTTCTAATAACTTTTGGCTTGGTAGCATACCTTTCAACCTCTTAGAGCAAAATATCTGGACAAAGCCTAAAATGATGGGGGGACAAACAGGGGCAGATTTTAAATATTGCACTTACAAACTTAAAAAGTCGATAGAATAATAGGTTTTACATTAGCATGAATTTTCCGAAGGATGTGTGGAGTCTTAAATGTGAATGTTTTGTCATTATTTAATGACTTCAATCCTCAGCTATTTGCCAGAAAGGTACAGATTTTAGGGGGAACACACCAAAAATATGAGGCAAAAATCTGGCATTCTGCGAAAATCTGTACAGTTGAGAGGTATCCTTGGTAGGGATGATTGTCTCTTATGCCTTTGACCACATATTTTTGTTTTCCTGATGGGTTGGGGGTGTTATGAGTGTTCTCACTCATTTATAATTGCCGAAGGGCAATTCTGCAGTGCAGGGGGCATGTGTATTGTGAGAGCTCTGCTCTCAGACACACCCCCTGTGCTCGTACATGGAACCATGTCCGTTTTAGAGCATGGCATTGCACCTTCATAAATATGCATGGTGCACTACTTTGCTGAACAGTAAAGGAGCAGTAAGATACATAGGTAGATATATGGCTATCTGGATAATTATATGTACATATATTTCCACCATATGTCCTGGACATGGAATGTAGCACTACCCCAGCCTGTATACTCCCAACGTCATAGTGCAAGGGGATGTCAGGTATGTATAGCAGGTATATTAGTAGACTATTGATACTGTCATTGTGATGGTCTTCACAGACATGGTGTGTGTGTGGAAGATCACAACTGCTTATAACATGTGCCATTGTCTACTGACAGACATCCTAAGGACATCATACTAAAGTACCGCTGCGAGCATGTAATGCTCCTGTGGACTGCAGCAGAGATATTGGCTAATATATGTGGACATTCTTGACCACTCTGTACAGTCCAGAGGTATATACATAACCCCTTAGCGCACAACATGTGTACCATGCCTGACAATATGGATGTAGACAGCCATGCAGATGGGTATAACACATAACAACTGGTATACATTTGCCACCAAAGGTTATGCATTCACACACCCCTGTCTGGCCTGACACATAATAACTGCAGGTACAGGGGTGCCATGGGCCCATACTACCCACTAGATATTGACCTACATCTGTACAGCATCCCACTGCTCTATCTAAAATACATGACTGTTAAGGGAGGCCCAGCAGTAATAAATCTGGCAAGTATCTGCATATGACATCTCACTGGGTAAGTACACTAAGCTGCTAGGCATGTAACAATGCACTGTGCAGGCTACAGGCAGACTGGCTCAACACTGGCCTACATCTCCTATGGGGGAATGTACATGTACCTGCATATATAGCAGGCTCTACAGGCATGCCACAGCACAGGGTAAGATACACCTGTGTGAAAGTGCATAGCCACAACCACTGTGAACACAGCCACAACCACATATGTTAAGCTAGCGTAATATTACATTAAATTGACTATCTGTTTGACACCATCCTCATATGTGCCACTCACAGACTGACCCTACATATACTGGGCTGCTACACAGTTTGGTCTGATGGCTGTCTGTGGTATGGGACATGTCTGATGGCTGTCTGTGGTATGGGACATGTGTGTGTATGTCCCTACAAACATGTCCGCCAATACGGTACCATACAGTGGAGCAGCATGTAACATCAGATAGGACGGGACCTAGAACAATGATATCTGACACAGTCTGTACACAGGCTAAAGTACATATGAACAATACACACACTGTCGACATTCATCATAATTACACAGACCTCAGTACTGCACAAACATCCACAGAATGTCCAGGTTATGCCATCAAATATAACCCCTACTGTACATAACATGTGTAGCAGTCTGATATCGCACTGGCTTGTTATCAGATATGATGACACTAATTATGGTATACAGCACATATGCACAACTTCATGCACGGCATATGTACAAAGGTTGACATAGTTGTGGCTGACAGCAAATACACAGGGCCAATATTGACATGTTGCTGTGATAACCTCATACATTTACTGTTGTAACAAGGTTTGTTGCAACAGATGTCCTATGAGGGATATGAAGTCAGTAACTGTCACAGCTTTTACCATCTATAGACTGCAATCCTCACACTTCCTTCTGCATTCCACAGATAGATGCTCCATGGGTAACACATGAAATCAAAGGCATAACACACTGCCCAGTCTGCAGATGACCCTGCAGATGGGGATTCCTCATAAACATGACACTGACATAGCAGGTACTGAGACATGTAGGACAGCCATATCCACACACACACTGTTAAACTAGCATTACTCCAAATGCAGTATAGCAGCACTTACAGTCTGTAGTCAGGTCAGGCACATCCCCCTCCTGTGTGTTGCCCTGTTTCCACAGTGTATGTTGTATGTTGTTAGAAGTAAATCCCCAATCCAATCCATTTGAGATGCTGTTTGCCAAACAACTGATCTAGTTCCTGCTCACAGTGAATGAAAAGGGCCAACACCAACATGATGCTCCTAGTTATTGGAGTGTGTGTAATTGTGTAGGATTCAGCAGTTGTACCTCTGTTGTCCAACAGCATGGGTGTCATGAAGTTTGCCACTTCTGTCTTAAGAAGAGTGAAGTTGGTTTTGGAGGAAATTTTTACGGTGGTTTCCCTAATGTGGGTGGAGGTGGGATGTGGATGTCTAGGGTGACTTGCTTGTGGTCGTATCTGACCAATGAGGAATTGACCTCTGTTATGGAACACCAGTTGCCCATGTTGGTAATGACCAGGTCTAGGATATTGCTGCCCATGGTAGGGGTGTGGATAAGTTGATCCAAGGAGTTGGAATTTATGAATTCCAGAAAATGTTGAGCACAAGAGTTGGTACATGAGTAGTTTCCCAGTTAATGGTAGGGTAGTTGAAATTGCCCTTTATTAGGGTGTTAGGTTGTACCCTAATATTTTCCAGTGTATCAAGAAATGAGGAGTGGGAATCCTGGGACATGGTGGGGGATCTGTAGCAAGCTACAATTTGGATTGCGGTCTTGCCCAGAGTTATTTGCTCTTGGATTATCTTGGATGCATTATGCTGAGCAACTAGCCTGGATGTGTGGATATCCTTAATGAATATGGGCACGCCTCCACCTTTAGTGCTTCGGTCCAGGTTAGGTGGCCGAAAGGTGTGGTATGAATTATAGCCTGGTAATGCAGGGGTGATCTTTGGAGCCTTGAACCAGGTCTCTGTCACTGCACAGATGTTGATGTTCTCCATTTTAAGGACTGCCTCGAGTGAGTGCATTAGAACTCCTACCTAAAAACTTTATCACACTACAGCAGTATGTAGTTATGGGACGCGTCACTGATTACTGAGCAACAACTCTCCAAAAGGTGTCTTTCACATTGAATGACCTCAACAGGCTGTCATAGTAGGGCTATGGGGAGGGCAGTGTATGTGCATGGGCCATAACCCATTCATCTAGGGGCTGACGCCACATGCGAGCACACACAAGGTCATATTTCACAGGTACGTGTATACAGCTGCTAGATGACTACTTCCTTGTACAGTCATGTTGCACAGCTGGCACGTGCACGACATAGTCTGTAATGCTGACAGATACTGGTGGCTAGTATCTGCAGTGAGTGACATATGCACCTCATGTGTTTGGGGCCCTTTGGCTGTGTGCTGGGTGGGACAGGCCTGGAAGGCTCCTTGTCACAGTCACCCTCTTCCACACATCTATGTACGTCTACCTTTTGGCTTATTATAGTGTGTTGTCTTGACATATATGTCTGTATTCCTATCCAGTGTGTATGCAAGGCATGAGTGATGCATACTGACAAGTGTTTGCACTAACAACTGCAAATGCCAGATATGTCTGGTCCACTGGTGTTTTGGTGTTTGCAGACATGGCCGTCATGTGTTTAAGTGTGTGAGCATGCCCAGTATGACCTTTCAGTATGTTGTTGACTGACATTGCCTTCATTTCTCTAAGTGTGGGAGCATGCCCAGTATGGCCGTCTGTATTGAATGTGTGGATCGTGTCCAGGTAGTTTGTGCTGCAGTGCTGACCTTTGTGTTGTACACTGACAGGTAGCATGCTGTCTCTGCAGGGTATCCATTGATCATTTGGCTTTGACTGTTACTACATTTCTGCATAGTGGGGGGTGCACACCTGACTGTTCCCACATTTCTACACAGGAGTGGGGTGGCACACCTGACTGTTATTACATTACTATGTAGGATGGGGGCACACGTGACTATTACTACATTTCTACACAGGATTGGGGGGGCACACTGGACTGTTATTAAATTACTATGTAGGATGGGGGGCATGCCTGACTATTTCTACATTTCTACACAGGATTGTGGGGGCACACCTGACTGTTTTTACATTATTATTTAGGATGGGGGGCACACCTGTCTATTTCTACATTTCTTTACAGGGTTGGGGGGCACACCTGACTGTTATTACATTACTATGTAGGATGTGGTGGGGGGCACATGTGACACTTGTACACATTTTTTATGATTGTACTGGTATGTCAGGTGCTCCATTTCATTCTATATTGCAAACTATCATGCTGACTAGAGGCATACCAGTGTACTACATATCGTGGCTTTGGTTGCCCTACATATTATTGTTTGACTTCCTACCCTTCATAACCAACATCTCACTGCCTGCCCTGCTGTGGTCTGTCTGTGTAGGGCTGGGGGGGGGGGTAACCATAGCCATCATTCAGGGGCCATGCCACAGGCTCTGTTTGGGTTTGTCTACACCTGTCCTGCTGGCTGAGACTGTTTTTGGATATGTGAACCGTCCTAACTGGCATGTGTGGGTCATATGGACACACATGCTACTCAGCACATTTCCCGCAGTGCGTTTTATCACCCTGTGTAGTACTGGCAACTATGGTGACTCCAGTATGTGTTACAGATGTCATGATGCCACTAGGTGTCTACTCTCTGCTGCCATAACATTCAGCCACCCAATTCCCTTGCATGCTCACATCCATACCATAGCTACTGATAATGACACATTCTACTCCATTTTGAAAATCGTAGGTTGATTGACTTACCTTGAGGGTGTGCCAGACTTGCGGATGGTGCTGGAGGGCTGCCTATGTTGGATGCACATACTACACTCCCTACACATGGTAGGCACAGGTAGTGTCGTGTTTGGCATTCCTTTTACTGTATGTGCGAGTCAGAGAGAGGTGTCATTCCCTGGGTCCCTCCTGTGTCACTGCAGATGCTATGCGTTGCCTCTTTGCCAAAGCCAGGGCATACTGGGCATGCCTCCTTCTGCCTGCTGGGGTAGGTTTAGGTTGTTCCTCCTCCAGGTCACTCTGTGCCTGTGTAGGCCTGGGCATTGGTGGGGGGCTGTGTGGCCCTGCTCCATTCTGTTCCCGCTGCAGCTGTTTCTGCAGGATCATATTGTGTAGCATAGCACATACCATAACTATTTAGGTACATGTAGCTGGTGAATACTGCAAGGCTCCACCGGATGTGTCCAGACACCAGAACCATGACCTGAGCATCCCAAACACATGCTCTATTATATGTCTTTATATGTCTGGCCTGTGTGTGTGCCTCATTATGGGGTTGTTGTTCAGGTGTGTGTGCATTTCTGATGGGTGCCATCAGCCATGGCTCCAGTGTGTACCCAGCATCCCCCACTAGGTGACTGCAGGGGCATTGGTAAATCTCTGGTGCAGCTGTGTCAGATGCCATATGTGGGAATCGTCATAGCTTCCAGGCCAGCCAGCACACACATTCATTATAATGCCCTGGACATCACATATGACCTGGCAGTTGATGGAGGGGATGCACCTGCAGTTGATGTAGACCCTACCCTGCTCACTGGGTCGTGCTTTGATGTGCATGTGTGTGCAGTCTATAGCACCCACTACCCAGGGAATTCTGCTATTTGGTGGAAGAGACACATATTGCTGGTCAGCATCTCACGGGTGTTGAGGAAATATACATGCTCACTGGCATGTGCTGACATGGCATCCAGGAACTGGTGGAATACTCTGGACGCTGATGCCTGTGAGATCCCCATGATAACCCCAGTTGAGCTTTGGGAGGTATCTGTGGCTAGTATACCTAGGCCTACACATACCTTGGTATCCAATCAGATGGGTTCCCGTCGGTCTGTTTGGTGCGTCAGATGTGGCCAGCACAGCTCAACAATTTGCTGTAGGAGGTCTCTGTCCACCATATAGCGCTCCACTATCTCCAGCTCATGTAGCCCTTAGTAGGTTACCCTGGGTCTGTACACTCTTCTCCGTCTCCTCACTGTGGATTGTTCGGCAGCATTTACATCCTTACCACCCTCAGCCTCTTGCACATGTTGTTCTATGTTGCCTGTTGCAGCCCTTCTCATTTTGTATGTTTGTTTGTTAAAATTTCCCCGCTTGTATACACCGGTGGTGTAGAGTGTGGGAAAAACCAGAGGGGAAGGTGTTTGCTTAGTTTATAGTAGTGTTTTGGGCTGGGCTGGTCTGTTGCCTGTGTAATTGGCTGATTCTGATACATTTCACTTGCAGCTAAGCTAGTTCTCCTTGATTACCTTCCTACTGCTGTTTTCACTTCCCATTGCCTTCCTGTTTAAGCCTGTGTGCACGCCACTCAGAGTGTTCAAATGTGCACACTGCTGCTATTTCCTGGTTTAACTTCTTTTTTCTTCCTGTAAAAGTCAGTGCGCGGTGCACACACCTGCTTAGACTTTGTAAATAGTGCTAGGCAGGTTTAGACACACACCTCTAGCTTAGCTGTGCTAAGCTTGGAGCAAACCCGAGCCACAGGGCTCCAATCTGCTTACATTATGCCTGACACACACACCCATGATGTCATCTACCTCCTAGGCTTGCACCAAGCTATTCCTACTCTTCCACTGTTGGGACCTGACTCGCATGCTGGGGAAAACTGGGATTCACTATCCTTCCCCTCATTTGCACAGGATTGCCTGTTAATGCATAGTTACATGTCTCAAACTGAGCCCCCTCCCCCTTAGCAACCACTACTCATTGGCCAGGTTGTCTTCTATCTGCCATTGACTTGCATGGCAGAATAATGATTTTAGTTAGAATGCTTATTTTAGGTTTATTTTATTATTTTCCCCCCGATCCCATTTGCGCGCCTCTGCCCTACGCTTAAACAGCCGAGATCGGCTAAAAAAAAAAAAAGTTTTTTTTTAATTAATTTATTTATTTTTTTGTTTGCAATACCAGTGGTCTTATACTTGGCCATTGGCATGTTTACTACTTGATATGCAGTCTTTATTCGGAGATGTCATAGCTCCGTTTTGGATTTTGCAGAAATGTACTCGGTTACTAACAGTTTCTGCAGATAGCACTAGTCTTGCACGGACTGTTGCAAGTTCCCTGGATTGCAAAATCACCTCATTTGCATGGATTTCACCTGCAAATGGGGTGATTTGCATACCAGGGATTAGTCCATGCAGGATTAGTCCAGGACCGCTCGTGCACGCCTATGCAGGCTGATCATGGATCACATGGCAGACATATTGCCTGCTTGAGCTCCTGCACCGATCTTGCACTCCGTGCAAGCTTTTGAGAAACCGGGGGAAGATCTTGGTTTGAGAAGTGCATTCAAGACAGAACACTATAAGGTTTTGTTGACTTCTATAACCTGGGGGACCTGATGAACAACTGCACGGTCAGTGTTTTTCTACCTACAAACCAGATAGTTTCTACTGTTTTTTTGTCTTTCTGGACCAGAATTGATAGGACACTCTGTCTAAGAAGCTGCAATTTTTTTAGTCTGTCAAGGGTCTGAAATTACTGTTCTTAAAGATGTGAAATTTTCGCATACATCTTGTACGTCTTGCTGTACTTCATCTTTGGTACACACTTTGCTATGTCTTAACAGCTGTTAAATGTGTGAGTAATCCTTGGGTAGTGCAACTCTTTGTTCATACATCTGCACTTTGACAGCATATCTACCTGCTCATCAATCCATCCATAACCCCCTTTTCCCATTCTTGCACATTGGGTCAAGTGTCACTTCAGCAGGGACAATAATCTAGAGCCAATGTATCGTTGAAGATTTAGAAATAGTTTTTTCACTGTTGTATTGACTTTCTGTTATGTTTATTTAATGCCCTTTAGATGATGTACCTTGGGGAAATCATAAAAAGGAAAGATAATTTATACCAATCTTATGCTGATGATGTCCGTTTTACTTTTACATTTCTATGGGACAAGAGCCACACTTTGCTATTTTACAAAACTGCTTGTAATCCATTCTTGAATGGACATATACAAATCAACTGAAAGTCAACCCAATTAGGACTGAGACATTACCATCTGTCCATTAACTATTCTGTTGTCTACTTTTATAATCTACAGTATCAATCAGTTGGAATTTGTCTCTTGGGTTTGTGATTGGAGTAGAGTTCTTCATGGCAAGTTAAGTTTTAAGGAGCAAGTATCATCAATCATCAAGACATCTTATTTCCATCTTAAAAATATTGCCTGAATCAAACATTGTTTAACCATTTTGGACCTTTTGAAAGTAGTAAATCCACTGGTTCTACCCTGACTGGACTTGCATAATGCTCAGTATCTGGCTGTGGGACATTTCAGCAGGTATAGAACTCTGCAGCTAAATTAATAGCCAGTATATAGATAACATGTTATGTAACACAAATTCTGCTGACCTGCACTGGTTATAAGTCAGATGTTTTGTAGTTAAAATCCTGACACTCACTTTCTGTGAACTCTCTGGATCCTGTTTATCTAAAGGATCTGTTTGCTCCCTATGTCCCATTTAGTTGGATCTGGTCACATGCTGCAGGGCAGCTGTCCATTCTAGAGCCACATTCCTGACCTCTTGCCCCCTGGAATAGGCTACAATCCTGGATTCAGGCATATGCGATGGAATCTACTTCCAAGATATCTCTGAGGTTCCATCTTTTTGAGGTATGTCCAACAAAGAGATATGTACACCTTTTAATGTTTTGGCTTTTAAAATTTAATTAGGAGGATACTGTTTTTCTAATTGTTATAGAATTTAGTTTAATTCAATGTTAGTGGGATAGAATTTATGGTTTAAACAGACCTCCTTGAACAAAGAAGTATATAATTATAAATGTCAGCCACAAATTAACTTTTTGTAACATTGCATCTTTTTTTTAATCATATGTCTCCCACCTCGGGACAAAGACAATGTTCTGGAATACATGTTTATCTTAAACTGTCATGTGCACATCAAAAAATCTGTACTTTATGTGTGTACAAGTGTTTTTTTTTTTACACATTCCTTTGTTGTCACAAATTACATTTGTGTTTATAAAAGAAAAAATTTCAAAGGTGTTAGTTAAATGTTAAATGTTGGAGTAATATCACTGATATATGTAAAGAAAGTAATTCTTTAATTTGAACCAAGACATGCAATTCCTTTTTTTCTGAGAACAATAACAATATGTTAGGGTTACTTTACTGATCATTTGATTTTAATAAGCAGGTTTAGGAACATCTCAAGTAGAATATAAATGTATTTGAATTAAATAATGTTGCCTGCCTTTGAAACACATCCTTCAGGTGATTAAGCTTCTGTTATCTCAGCTTCGATTTTCAGCATTATATTTAAAAGTATGGCATGCCACGTTGCTGTGGTTGTTCGTTGTTTGCTTTGAACATCAGTCTGCGAGATGTACTTCAGCATAAAGTGATTGCTTTTCCCAGTACTCCTTCATGGACTGATTTAATTCCTCATGCCTTATGCATGGAATATTTTAGTTAATAGACTGCTAATACTATACATACGATTTGGAATAGTTTATCCAGTTAAGGTTTATTTATATTCCCTCTTAGGTCTCCATGGGAAGATAGTATTTTCTTTTAGGAGCTCTGTTTACTTGGGGACCTACATACAGCATGCTATAATACTGATGAAGCCTTCAGTGGTACCAGGCTCCTGAAAAAAAGGAGGAAAGCAATGTAAATGTAAAACTGGAGCTGTGAATTAGGCCTGTGAAAATCAGTCACTGACTGCATTGATTTTATGAATATGTACTGACTGGTTTTAATGGATGGACACAATGAAGTGATAGCTGGGAAGAGTTAATGAAGGAAAGAAGATATATGATGATACTAGTACTGGGATTATTTAAAATAGGATTTTGCAGATGATCTGTGTTCTGAATATCAAAAAGGTTGAATTTCTTTATCTGAGCTGTGAAGATCTGCACAGCATACTAACCTTGGCTTACAGCAACTCTATAATTTTTCTGACAGCTTCAGTACAGGCTTCTGAAATAGTCATTAAAATATAAGCTATGGACTTGAAACTAACGATTTATACATGCCAAGCATTTCATTGCATATACACACACATATATATATATATATATATATATATATATATATATATATGTGTATATATATGTGTGTGTGTGTGTGTATGTGTGTATATATATATATATATATATATATATATATATATATATATATATATATATATATATATTCATAATTTTTTCTAATATTTTGTGAACATTTATATCAGCATGGACAGTTGTTGGGCATTACATTTTTTTCAGTATTATTGGCAGTGTATTCGTGTGAAACCTAAAGTAATATAAGTTCTTGTGAATGAACAGAATAAAATCAACATATCTAGTAATGACCCACGTCAGTGTTTTGGGTATTATAGCATTGTTTTTATTCAATACATATGCCATTCCAACAAGCACATACTCCTCAAAAAAAAAAAAAAAAAAGCAAAGACAATTGATTTCACTATTTTCAGAAACCAGGTTTGGAAAACATACTTATTTTTTTTATTCGGCTTACTCTTCATCTCTGTGCTTCCTGTGATAGCATGCACTGTGACTCTTCAAGACAGGATTTCTTGGCCTTAATTTCTTAATGTATTTCACTGAATATGTATAACTTCTAAGCAGGTATACTCACAAAGTAAGAGCCTTTCAAAGAATCAAACTACCCACGCAAACAAAAGGTTTTCAAGGGGTTTCAGCTGGTACCATTGAAAGTCCCAAGACTATAATTGTGAACCTCAGTCCGGGGAAATTTAAAGTCTAAATAACAGGGAATAGATGCTAACTCCAAAATTGTGAATCGGTTTTTACTGCTCAGGGAAGTCTTGTGTTCAGCTAGTGACATGGGCATCGGAGAGACTGTATAAAGGAGGATGAGAGTTTGCATATGACATCAGCTCACCCATCTTTTGGGGGAGGGGGAAGGAGAAAGGCAGCTCATCGCACTACTGTGGTGCTAACAGCAGGATTGCAGACCTATTGCTAACTGCAAGGAACCTAGTATATCCTTGCTGCACAGTGGTGCAAAGCTTAACTAGGAGGTTGCTCATGTGCATGAGCCTAAATGCATCCTTCAACAGAGACAGTGAATTTTGCAAGCTGCCACAAAAGTGAGGCTGGGACAATTAGCAAGATCTGCACTGAAGACAACTCCTTAACACCTGCCTGATGCTCTTCTCCACATGGGAAAAAATGGGCTGAAGGAGTCTCAACCCAATAAGAGAATGAATGTGTTAACTGGGGAGTAGGAAGGGGAACCATACAGCTGATTCTGCAAACCCTCAAAGAAAGCAAAATAAAATATTGTGATATCTCACAGTATTCAGACAGTGCTCTTCCTGTTAAGTGATATGGGAATGGATGGCACACTTTTTTATTTTGTAGAAAATTGGGAAAAGTACAACAGTGAGGTTTGGAATTCATTGTTGTTTGCTATAACGATAGTGTAATTTTCAGAATTGCAAGACTTTCAGTTGTGTTTTTTGCACCTCCATAAGGAGACCTTCTAAGTCTCCCATGCGGAATGTATAGCCTCACTATGATTAATTGTGCATCATTTAATCAAAGCATAATCACATTTACGACATTTGAAGTCTTAAAACACTGCAAACTCTACTGTGGATAATAATAAAGAAAAATCCTGTTTTTTGGAGGGGGCAATATCTTTTTCAACTGAAGGACAAGCCTCTACAGAAACAGTATGTCTGAGGTGTAACAAACTCAGCAATGGATAAAAATACAAAAAAAAAAAAAAATGTAACTCATATTTTCCCTGTTCTGTGTGTCCTACATAGCATCTGAGCCTTGGCCAATTCTGAAACACTGACTATATGAACCCATTTATCTTCTTGCAGCAAATAGTGATCAATAAACAGCAGGTTTCCAAGAAAGGCTAAACACCACCAACACACAGACTTGTGTACACGAGTGTAGACATTTTTTGTTTCCATTCTTCTGTTTATATATATATATATATATATATATATATATATATATATATATATATATATATACTTTTTTTTCTGTATAATCTCCTGTTTTTTTAATGACATCAGGGAGACAGCTGTTTTGATTATTTTTTTTTATTTCTTTATCTTGTGTTCTGGGGGGTATTTGTGTTGATACAGTGCTCACCTCTTTTTTTTCTATCCAATCTCCTTCCTTTTATGGACTTTGGGTAGAAAGCTGTTTTGATTAACCTTTTATTTTATTTTATTCCTTTATTTTAGATACTGGGGGTGAGATTTGTGTTGATATGCTGCTCTCCACCAGTCATAAGGGAAAGTCAGGCATTTAAACACTCATTCTCCTCAAGCAGTTTTGAGCATAAAGAATTTTTGTTTCATTTCTTCTGCTTTTAGTGACTGCATATATCTATATCTACAAACACACACACTGACACCATACCTCTCAACAATCTGGACAAGGCCCATGAAAAAATAGGTACAAATCTGTGCACTGATTAACATCTAATTTGCATACATAATTACATAACTCCACCCACCCATGGAAATGTGGGATGCCAACTTTCAAATGCAAACTGAAGAACAGACAACCAAAATATGGCATCAGAGTCCCCCTGCAGCCATTTCAATGTCCCGTTACCTGGCTATTTTGCCCCATTTACCATAAACACAAATGTGTGCATACTGCTTTACTCCTACAATGATTTGGATTTTATTTTCACATTTTACAGCACAACAATGCACAAACACTAATAAACATATGCTAAACAAAGCAATACTATCTCACAATGAAAATAGACTTGGCAAAACTTCTCTGCCCTTGAAACTCACATTCATCGAAACAGCATTGAAACCCACACCACATCCAAAGAAAATGCATCTGGCCAGTGGTGGATAAAGATTACCTTTGGACTGTTTTTAAATCATTGGCCCCTTGCACACAAAAACAAGAAACATGCATATGTTCTTTTCTTTGATACGCCTTCCTGACTCTATTAAATTATATTCCTTGTATAATACAGAACACTTGTTAGACAGAGGACATTTTAAATTTATTGTTTGAACATTTTTCCAGTAGGCTGTACTGTAGGCAATGAAACATAACACATGAACCAATAATGACAAAACTTCCCAATTCTGAACATTTCCATCATAAAAGTCTACTTCCACACCCACACTATAAATAGAATGACAGTAGTGTAAGGCATAGGCATCTTGCACAGCTTCTCACAATTATTTTCCATTTCAGTTTTTATTTTTTTTTGGGGGGGGGGGCAAAAGGTCAAAATCCAGAGACACATTTTAAACATTGCTTGTATAATTTTGGAAAGTTGCTAGAATAAAAAGCTGTGTTACCACCATGCATTTCACTGGAAAGTCTTGAACCCAGGACCCTATGCACTAAAGTCAGAGCAATATACCACTGTGCCAAATCAGCAGCTTCCTGAAGAATAAGAAGACTGAAACTTAATGGCCATCATTTAGTGAATTCAATTCTCACTTCTCACCATAGCGCTCAACCTCTTAGTACAAAAAACCTGGACAAAGCCAATAATGGAGGAATACAAATTCAGTTCTCACTTCTCACCATAGATCTCAACCTCTTAGCACAAAAAACCTGGGCAAAGCCAATAATGGGGCAATACAAATTCAGTTCTCATTTCTCACCATAGCTCTCAGCTCTTAGCACAAGAAACCTGGACAAAGCTCACAAGTGGTGGTGGCTAGGGACTTTAGGCTCTTTTTACCCTGTACCCAAGGTACAGGGTTTGAGCCTGATCATACACACATGCATGGCACACATGCACTCCTTGCTTGCATGGATTCTTCATTCACTTTTTCCAGGACGAGCAGAGATCTCTACAGTGAAATGAAGGTAAACTTAAAACACAAATGAATGAATGAGTGTTCTGAAGACAAGTGTTATAGCAATGTTTCTGGGTATGACTGAAACATGTTCAAATGAACAAAAATAAAGAATGCTGAAAGGTTTCAATTTACAAGAGAAAATCAGACAGATAAATCACAATAAATGGAAGACAGTCTAATACAATCAAGATCTGTTCAAGATGTAAAAGTGGAGAATACATGCAAGCAGTACCCAGTGTATCAAAACAAAGTAGTATAAAATAAGAAGGGTAGTAATAAACAGAAGTACTGAACTGAAAAAATAAATCTGTGGTGGAAATACTGCCAAAATATGCATCCGTTGCATGATACCCTGAAATGAGAATAAAGCCCTGAGCTGTTATTTACTTAGTAATTGTTGGCGACCTACTTAGGACTAATTTTTTTTTTTTTTTTACTAGCTAGTGTATTCCATCCTACTGCAGGCAACTTAAAGCTGACACAAACCTCTGTAAAATGTTAAAGTATGTAATTCTCCAAGTACAAAAAAAGATGGCTAACAGACAAATTACATGGGTTTCCAAATAATGTCATACAGTTCCAGTATGAAACAGTTTTAAAACATTACCCTTTACAAGTACAGATTTATCTAAACTCACAGCAGCTGTGACATATCAACAACGAAAGAGTTAGCAAAACAAAGTTTGGACCAGTTCTAAATGATGTAGCAAGACAGTTAAAAGAAATGTTTCCAAGCTTAGTAACATCAAAAAAGGAAACAGTCAAGAGAAGAATTGGAACTGCAATGTTTAGTCATGAGCCTGAAGACAAGTCCACAATATCAGTTTGAGCTTCTGTATTGGATTTGAGATACAGAACTGATAAATTGTGAAGACAGAGGAGTGTCTAGCCTAATGCTAGGTCTCCTGCAAAAACATGCTTGATAACATCACTAGATCACAAGACAGCTCAGCTGTTGAAATATTTTGATCCAAATCTGTTTTAGTGTACAGTGTAACACCAGGTCACATAACACCTACTCGGCAGTGCTAAGCATTATTTACATCTGAAACATACTTTGGCATTCAATGATCTGCCTGCTCACATCACAGCTTATACAGCATTTTCAACAATCTTAAAAATACAGTAACAAATGTGAGCTGAGAAGGCCTCAGAAGTATTTTTCCTATTTGAGTGCATCAGGAAAGAAATTCTTTTAAGTGTCAACATCTTTAGTGCAAATATATTGACTGCAGTAGAATCACTGGTGTGTTTGTCAGACTAGTTACAAGTTACCTAGTATAAAACATTACCCAAAAAATCAGAACAATGCAGGTGTCCTCAGTAACTAGAGTGTTGAGCTGTCAAACTATTGCCAGTGCATTATAAAAAGCAATAAACAGCGGGGATGCACAAGCCATGCATTTGTTTGTGCTGGTCCCAAGCCCGGATAAATGGGGAGGGTTGCATCAGGAAGGGCATCCGGTGTAAAATTTTGCCAAACCATACATGCAGAAAACAGTACAGAAATTCATACTGGATTGGTCGAGGCCTGGGTTAACAACGACCGCCACCAGTACTGTTGGCCAACAGGGTGCTGGCAGAAATTGGGTTACTGTTGGCCGAAGGAGGAGAAGAGGCGGAAGGCATGCCCGAAGGTAGGTAAAGGCTAGAACTGTGATAGTGAGGGTCGGAACTTTGAATGTTGGCAGTATGACTGGTATAGGGAGAGAGCTAGCTGATATGATGGACTGAAGGACGGTTGGTATATTGTGTGTGCAAGAGACCAGATGAAAAGGGAGCAAGGCTAGGTGTATCAGAGGCGGTTTCAAATTGTTTTATCATGGTGTGGATGGAAGGAGAAATGGCGTAGGCATTATCCTGAAGAAACAGTATGCTGAGAGTGTTTTGGAGGTGAAAAGAGTGTCGGATAGAGTGATGTTTATGAAGCTGGAAATTGATGGTGTAATGATGAATGTTGTTAGTGCATATGCTCCACAAGTTGGATGTGCGATGGATGAGAAAGAAAATTTTTGAAGTGAGTTAGATGAAGTGGTGATGACTGTACCCAAGGGTGAGAGACTGGTGATTGGAGCAGATTTCAATGGGCATGTTGGTGAAGGGAACAGAGGAGATGAGGAAGTGATGGGTAGGTATGGTGTTAACCATTCACGTAATGACAACAATAATTTGAAACACTCGGTAGTGCGGGTCAATAAAGGCCGTCTTCCTTGTAATATTGCTGTATTCCCCACAACCAGAAACTCCACAATTCAACCAGATCCTCTTTATTGTTACATCGGCAAAGACAGATTCATGTATGGTGTTAAGCAAAGGAATACAGAAGGTCAGATGGTAGTGGATTTTGTGAAAAAGATGGACATGGCTGTGATGAATACATATTTTAACAAGAGGGAGGAGCATAGGGTGACATACAAGAGTGGAGGAAGATGCACACAGGTGGATTATATCTTATGTAGAAGGGCCAATCTGCAGGAGATTGGAGACTGTAAAGTGGTGGCAGGGGAAAGTGTAGTTAGGCAGCATAGGATGGTGGTTTGTAGGATGGCATTGGTGATCAAGAAGAGGAGGATGAGTGTGAACGCAGCACCAAGGATCAAATGGTGGAAATTGTAAAAGTGTAATTGTGAGGTGATGTTCAGGCAAGAGGTAAGACAGGCACTGGGTGGCAGTGAAGAGTTACCGAATAGCTGGGTAACTACAGCAGAGCTAGTAAGAGAGATGGCTAGAAAGTTGCTTGGTGTGACATCTGGAAAGAGGAAGGAGGACAAGGAGACCTGGTGGTGGAATGAAGAAGTACAGGAGAGTATACAGAGAAAGAGGTTGGTGAAGAAGTGGGATTGTTAAAGAGATGAAGAAAGAAGACAAGAGTATAAGGTGATGAGGTGCATGGCAAAGAGAGAGGTGGTGAAGGCTAAGGATAAGGCGTATAAAGAGTTGTATAAAAGGTTGGGCACTAAGGAGGGAGAAAAGGACCTGTACCGATTGGCTAGACAGAGGGACTGAGCTAGTAAAGATGTGCAGCAGGTAAAGGTGATAAAGGATAATGAGGGAAACATACTCACAGGCAAGGAGAGTGTGTTGAGCAGATGGAAAAAGTACTTTGAGGGGTTGATGAATGAAGAGAATGAGAGGGAGAGAAGGTTGGATGATGTGTGGATGGTGAATCATGAAGTGCAGTGGATTAGCAAGGAGGAAGTAAGGATAGCTATGAAGAGGATGTAGAACGGAAAGGCTGTTGGTCCCGATGACATACCTGTGGAAGCATGGAGGTGTTTAGGTGAAATGTCAGTGGAGTTTTTAACTAGATTGTTTAATGAAATCTTAGAAAATGAGAGGATGCCTGAGGAATGGAGAAAAAGTGTTTTGGTACCAATTTTTAAGAAAAAGGGTGATGTTCAGAGCTGTAGTAACTACAGAGGGATTAAACTGATCAGTCACAGCATGAAGTTATGGGAAAGAGTAGTGGAAGCTAGGTTAAGAAGGGAGGTGATGATTAGTGATCAGCGGTATGGTTTTATGCCAGGAAAGAGCACTACAGATGCAATATTTGCTCTGAGAGTGTTGATGGAGAAGAACAGAGAAGGTCAGAAAGAGTTGCACTGTGTCTTTGTGGATTTAGAGAAAGCATATGACAGGGTGCCTAGAGAGGAGTTGCGGTATTGTATGAGGAAGTCGGGAGTGTCAGAGAAGTATGTAAGAGTGGTACAGGATATGTACAAGAGTAGTGTGACAGTGGTGAGGTCTGCAGTGGAAGTGACAGATGTGTTTAAGCTGGAGGTGGGATTACATCAAGGATCAGCTCTGAGCCCTTTTTTATTTGCAATGGTGATGGACAGGTTGACAGACGAGATCAGACAGGAGTCCCCATGGACTATAATGTTTGCAGATGACATTGTGATCTGTAGTGAGAGTAGGGAACAGGTGGAGGAGACCCTGGAGAGGAGGAGATATGCTCTAGAGAGAAGAGTAATGCAGGTCAGCAGGACTAAGACAGAATATATGTGTGTGAATGACAGGGAGGATAGAGGAATGGTGAGGATGCAGGGAGTAGAGGTGGTGAAGGTGAATGAGTTTAAGTACTTGGGATCAACAGTTCAGAGTAATGGTGAGTGTGGAAGAGAGGTGAAGAAGATAGTACAGGCAGGATGTAGTGGGTGGAGAAGAGTGTCAGGAGTGATTTGTAACTGACGAATACCAGTAAGAGTGAAAGGGAAGGTCTACAAGAGGGTAGTGAGACCAGCTATGTTATATGGGTTGGACACAGTGGCATTGACAAAAAGGCAGGAGTCAGAGCTTGACTTGGCAGAGTTGAAGATGTTAAGATTTGCACTGGGTGTGGTGAGGATGGACAGGATTAGGAATAAGTATATTAGAGGGTCAGCCCAGGTTGGAAGGTTTGGAGACAAAGCCAGAGAGGCAAGATTACGTTGGTTTGGACATGTGCTGAGGAGGGATGCAGAGTATATTGGGAAAAAGATGCTAAGGATGGAACTGCCAGGTAACAGGAAAAGAGGAAGGCCTAAGATAAGGTTTATGGATGTGGTGAGAGAGGACATGCAGGTGGTTGGTGTGACAGAGCAAGATGCAGAGGACAGGAAGAAATGGAAACAGATGATCTGCTGTGGTGACTCCTAATGGGAGCAGCCAAAAGAAGAAGAAGAAGAAGGAGAAACAGCACTTCAGTATAACAATCTACAACAACATTTACTGCAACACACAAAAACCTGTAACACTCTCTGTTAACTGCATAATACCAGTTCCCTATCAAAAAAGAAAAAAGAAAACAGGCTCCAATCCAGAGGGTAAACTCCAAAAGATTTATTCAATGTTAAGCACTTTTCTACTTCCATCTTTGGAAGACTTCTTCAGACAAAAGAGAAAAAAATTATTTTACACAATTTAAAAGACAAAAAGGTGCCAAAACAGCACAATACATATATCATACAGCTGCCAGTCAATTAACCACTTAAAACCAAAGTTGACTAAAGTTATACCAGTTCTAAAACATCATACATAACTAAAAACGGTCATTCAAAGCTCTGTTTCTAAAATCATTGCAAACGGAACACAGTACATAAGAAGGTATCCCCATGCATATAAATATAACAGAAAAAAACCTTTGCTCGAGAATATATTTTAAACATGAACCTATAAATATAAATACATGCTTACTTTAAATGCAAAGTGTTATCACAACATGAAAAAATGAACAATAACCAAGGTTAATTAAAGATATAACAGCTCTGAAAACTTCTTTCATTATTAAAACAATCCTTTGAAAATCCGTTGAAAAATTCATTACAAATGGAACACAGTGCGTAAGAAGGTATCCCCATGCATATAAATACAAAGGAATACATTGCTCAAGTATATAGCAAACATGTAACATAAAAATAAATATATATTTGTGCCTCAAATACAAACTCTCACAACTTGAAGAAATGATAATGCCAGCAATACAAATTTGAGAAGTCAGAGTGTCGAATATAACAAAGAAAACATCTGATACTCAGTATGACACACAATTGCAGGCTTGCTAAACAAAATACTTCAAAGGGTGTACTTAAACAACATACAACTGTAATTATAAACTCAGTCTGTAAAGATGATTTGCATACATCAGTTCACTGACCAAACATAAATAATCCACCATAGTGCCATTGCTGTTTCTGCTCAACAATTTCCAAACATAAATAAGCCATCATAGTGCTGTTGCTGTTCCTGCTCACCATAATCCATTTGTTCATTCATTGCCATTCCCACTCACATTTGAGCAGGCAGGTCAGCCGGAAATGCGTGAGCTCCTTGAGCTCAATTCTGACAGGCTGGTAGGCCTGATGGCACTGATGTCATTGTGCACATGATGACGTCAACTGAAACAGCATGAAAAATAAAAAACAAAACAAAAAAAATCAGAAATGAAGGGGTGCCACTCGGGAATCTTGGCACCCCTTCATTTGGACCCCAAAACTCAGTAAAAACTGAATTATTCGGTATGGTTTGGAGGTATGAATCACACACACACACATATATATATATATATATATATATATATATATATATATATATATATATATATATATATATATATATACACCTCTGTCTAACCTCCTTTCCTACTAAGGACATTGACTGGGGAGACAGCTGTTTTGATTATGCTTTTATTTTATTTCTTTATCTTGAGTACTGGGGCATGTGAGTTGATACAGTATACAGTACTATCCACAAATCATAGGGAAGCTTTAGTGGTTTAAACACTCACACCCATTGGGTGGATGGGAATGTAGAGATTGTTTTGATTCCTTTCTCCTGTTTTTGGTCTAACAACAAATCCTTTTAAGGACACAGGGAAAGCACCTGTTTTCATTAGGTTTTCATTTTATTTTATTTCGAGAATGACGAGGGGAGGAAGGCATTTGTGTCAATTCAGTGATCTCTACCAATCAAAGGGGAGGTGCAGAAGTTTAAACAGTCACACTCATTCAGTGGACATATGAAGACCAGATCTTTATGCCTCATGTCAACAGGAAGAATTACATCTTTGTATGATATCAGTGATATTGGTCATACCACTGATAACTGGGATAATAGGGGTATTTTATTTTATTTTACTTATTTAGTTTTGTTTAGTCACACTGGATTTGCTGTCATTTTATCTGGGGAGATTAAGGCTACATGTGGCAAGATTCTTAGGTTAGGAACAGCATTTGTCAACTGCCCTGTTATTGTTTTTTGTCTTCCACTAGATAGGATGGAATCATCAAATATATATGTTCTTGAAAATCTTTTGAATAGTGGATATTTGTGTAAATGTAAAGGATGTGGTGTATTTTAAACAAATATTCTCTTCCTTATTCCACTTGTATTAACTGTAGTAAGCTAAATGATCTTAGCATCATTTTAAACATTAAAAGGACAAGCTTATCAGATAAGTGTCCTTGTAATAATGGACATGGTGTAAGGTCAGTTATGGAGTTTGCAACTCAATGGCTGGATGATGTGATGGTCATGGTTGAAACTAAGGTAATAGTTTTACTTTATCAAGAACACAAAGTAGAACATCCAGAATCTTCTAATCAAGAAGTTTTCAGACATAACAGTGTTACAAAAAAAGCAACTGCTATTGACAATGACCAAATTAAGCATTACAGTAATGTAAGTGCAAGGACTAAATGTATCTCTAAATGTTTGTCAGCATGACAGCATATGAATAAGGAGCATACCATATATTCTTCCTCTTCTACTCTTTTAAAAATAAACTTTTCTATAGTCAATCATCTGTTCAGCTAGTTCATGCAATTTAGCCAGTAGTGATATGCATTCTCACCTGTGGATGGAGGCTGAATCCTAAAGGTAGGTGAAGGATCATGAAGATTATCCTTACAGAGGAACTATCATATGACTGACAACTATACTGCTGGGAACAAAAATATAGACACAACTGAAGAGCCTGATTCAATTAAGGTTTGTAAAGATATGGTTAATTGCCAAAACTCTCAGGTGGTTATATCTACTAGCCACCTTGGTTTAGAAACTGTTGAACCTGTGGAACTTGTTGTTAATGACACCAGTGAAAAATTAAGAGGAGGACGCTAGGTGGAAAAAGTAATAAGGACACTTGGTGTACCTCATTAGATCATACTGTAGCTTCCAAATTTTAATTCAGTAGATTATCTTTTAGACAAAAATGATAATATTGAGGCACTCATAACTGTTGACTATTTTTTATGATCAATTGCAATTCTCTTGTGTAAACTTTTTAGTAACAGAATAGCTGTGTCCTCTTTACATGGCTTGAATTGTCTATTTTTTTGCAAACTTAATATGTAGAATATTTAAGGTTATACCGAAGCCTAAGCATATTTTTGTTCATGTTGGTTCTAATAGTCTTAAAGTTAACCTTTAAATACTGTGAAAAATACTTTGCTGCATCTAGATGAAATTTTAGAAGCTTCAAGTATAAATATGCTTCTGAGCAAAAGTATTCCCTCTATATCATGGAATTGCTATTTATCTACTAACACTTATTTATATAATAGGTTCATAGATTCATAGGTAAATACTAGGCTTGCTGACCAGCAGGCCATTATAAGCTAAACCAGTTTCCCCTTTTGTTCTTGAAATAACTTATCCTATTTGCATATAGATTGGCCTTACCTATCCAATGGTCAATAATTACATATTACCCCTAATGACAATCACTGAGATTATAATCAAGATGATTTGATACTAGATAACTGACTGAGGTGATTTTGTCTTGTTAATAGTATTCAGCTAGTTACATACTGTGAGGAACTGGGTAGGGACCATCATTATTTTTCCTGGGGCATGTTACACTGAAATGAATATGGATTGTCAGTAGTTACAAGTATGATTTCTAAATATGTAGAGTTTTTTTTTTAGGAGAGGATCCAATGCAAGTAGGAACAAATCAACATTTTATTTTATTTTATGGATGTGCAATAACTAAGTACAATACTAAGGTAGCTCACCTACAGACTGAAGGACTTTAAAGTGCAATATACAAACTGTGCAATAATTCAGTCTAATCATAGATATGCTGCTATTGTTTCAATTTTACTTTGACAATATTACCTTCATATTGCTCCTTGTCTTCCTTGTCTTCTGTTATGGGCTGGATGCATACCTCTCAACTGTCCCAAATTACTCGTTTTTTACCGAGTTTTGGGGTCTAAATCATGGGGTGCCACGATTCACGAGTGGCACCCCTTCATTTCTGACTTTTCCGCAGCTTCTTTTTTTATCTTTCATTTTTCCCGGTTTTGAGCTGACGTCATCACGTGCGTGATGACGTCAGCACCATCAGCCTGTCGGAGTCAAGCTTTCTGTCATCGCGCCATTTCCTGACTTTGAATTGAAGCGAGTGGGTTATATGGATGGATCTTTTCAGTTCTTCTGCAGAGCAGTGAAGTCATCAACCAGCAAGTGGGAATTGGGAAACGTGACTTTATTCTGTCAAGCGGGGAACTCAATGTAAACGAACAAGTAGGATACATGTCTTTATTCTTTTGGGCAGTTCAATTCTGCCGTTCTCACTCGCCATTTTGTATTCTGTCAGCAAAGTGTGTGTGCTTCTGTGTATTTATTTATTTTTAGGTTTGCATTATTTAATTCTTGTAAAATTCCATATACTTACCTGAAAGACAGAAACATTTATCCATTTATATTTCGGAATACATGTACTACCCTTGTGGCTGAAAATGCGTATAAAATCTGGTTTTGGTCTAGTGAACTTTTCATTAATAAATTATGACTTTGTAGAGCAACATGTTATGTTGGAGAGTAGATCAGACAAGGATTGTGTTGTGTAAGGTGGAGGAGAGAGAAGAGAAATACTGAACAAGGCATTGAACTTTATTAATATTGTTGAATTTTGCTGTCAGTATGTCATACATAATTCCAGTATAATCTGGGTAGCATCTCCTTCGGTTGCCTTACATATTTTACCATTTGCAGGGCTGTGAAGTTTATTGTTTCATAGTAATCCTGGCTGGGTATTCAGCAAATGCACATGTTGTCTTCAAATAAACAAACAGTGAAATTAACTGAACTGTAGCTTGCCTTGCTGTCATATACGTTTATCTAGATGTGCTGTGACATTGATTGTTGACTTTCCTTTCAAACAACTGGAGCTGATCAGAATTCTAAGTCACTTTTAAGCACTTAATAAGCATAAAACAGCAAATTGAAAACAATTTCCTAGTGCTGGTGTTTCCTTTTTTACATTTTTGTAATATCACAGGTGTTGCAGCTAAATAAAGAACTGGTAGAGGTACATCTACGTTGTAGCATGTGGACTACAGTCTTCTGGTTTTTGTGGATGTCATTAGTCAGAGTTTTAACATGTTAAGGATATTTTTCTTCTCATTTTGTTTTTCTCATTCATCAATCAGCCATTGGTTTTGGCCCAGATGATTTCCGGCTTGGGGGGTTGCAGGGGTGGGAGTTGTATAATCTCTGACCATTTGCTGTTGTCTGTTGGATAACAGTTTACTTTAACTGGAAATTAGGAGTCTAGTGAGTTGAGTTAAGGCTCTAATTTGTGAATCTTACAAGATTTTAGAGAATCCTGTGTACCTTGTCACATACTTTTATTATTTGTACAATAGGTGGTACATGGGGAATATCAGCAGTCCATTAATTAAGATAACAGCGGTACACATGGCATTTTGGTAGTATAGACATCAGTTTATTTTTCCAGTGTTGGACAGGTAGTACTGATAGCTTTTTATGGGGGGGGCTTTTGAGTTAAAAAGAGAGCCAACTGCATGTTCATGTAACTTATACTTAAGAGTGCCTAGTGACTACATGTGTAAGCCAGGAAGGTTTCATCCCTTGATCTTGAGTCCCCCCCCCATCCTTCAAAGTAGTGCATATGTTTATTTTCATAAACTTCCCAATCTAATATTGTGAGAGAGGTAAATTGCCTGCAATTTGGGAATGCTTAACAGGTGTTCAGCACAACAGCTGTCATTGTTACATTAGTGGCCTGCCCATTTTACAGAGAAAATAATCCACATATGTATGTAGTTATAAATCACTTTATGTCCCTGCATATTTTTAACAGAAGATTTCTACCAAATAAATTTATTGCAAAATTAGAAACATAAACTAGACATAATTTGCACCTCTCGTACTTAATTCTTGGCAGCATTTTTTAACTTTACTCAGCCTTTGCATTTTTTTTTGTGTGTGTCAGAGGTCTAGCACATTCTGATCTACTTAAGAGGTAAACAAACTGACAAACACTTTCAGTTCTTGGTTTCAGCACTGTAAATTTTTGCCTTTCTTCTGCTGTTAGGGAATAGCTAATCCAACTCTATACCCATTTAATATGTAGAAAATAATAGCGCCGTGTGAATAGTAGTGGTCCTAGCTCTTGCTGTGTACATGCGAGGGGTAAACTGTCCCTGAGTTACAAAAAGGAAAATAAAACTTCTCTACCTTTTTGTGTGGAAAATGTGACTAATTCTTGTGTTATGCTTTCTTCATGTGTCTCCTTTTCACTGTGGTCATTTTAAGAACTAATATTTCAGTTGTTCATGTGACGTCCCCACTGTGGGCCAGTAATCAAGGAGCCTGAAAACTCACCACTGACACTGGAGAGGGATGTTCACTTGGAACACAAATGGATGCTCCCAGTATTTCCAGATGCAGCTTTCTGCATCAAGCATAATTTCCCTTAAGAGCACACAGGGAACACAGTCCGGCGTCTGGGTTCCCCCTCTGTCAAGATCCCCAGTAAGACTCCCCACTAGCACAGCTGTACAGTTGAGTCCTCAGCCAAGTGGCCTATAAAATGCAAAAATCCAGATAATCCATTGTAGAAGTAAAGCAGTATGTATGTACACATTAGTATTTATGGTAAATGGGGCAAAATAGGTAGATGATGGGACATTGGAATGGCTGCAGGGGGACTCTGGTGCTATATTTTAGTTGTCTGTTCTACAGTTTGTGTTTGAATGTTGGTATCCCACAATTCCATTGGAGTGGGTGGGGTTTCATGATTATGTATGCAAATTTGATGTTAATCAGCGTGCAGATTTGTATCTATTTTTCATGGACCTTGTCCAGATTTTTGATGTTTCCAGGTTGAGAGGTATGGCTGGATGTGGGTTACTGCTGTCCTACTTTACTTACTAATTGCTACTTATTAAATTTCTACTGTGATATTTTATTAATTTATTTCTCTGTCTTTATGTGCAACTGTTTCCTGCATTGAGAACGAAGCATTGTAATTTTGTTCAGCTATACTGCTGTGTAGTTCTGAATGACAATAATGTTTTCTTTGACTTTGAACAAGACCTAGTAAATCTAATAGACTTTTAAGTTGTTAGTTTGCAAATGCTCAGAGTTTAGGTACTAAAGGTGATGAGATAAAGAATATTATTGCTATTGAGAGTTATAAAATCATGGCAATAACTGAAAGTTGTTATCAAATAAACATGGTTATTCCAGCATGGAACAAATCTGAATGTTTAAGAAGAGGTGTTAGGGGTGGTGGTGTTACCTTATGAATACACAACAGAACTGATTCTTGCTTTTTCTGAGTTAATAGTAAAATAGAATGTGTAGCAGTTTTACTAAGACTCAGGTTTATAAGTATGTCCCTAGTATTTTGTTACAGATCTCCCAGTATGGATTAAAAAAAAAGTTTTTTTTTTTTTTGCTGAACTTGACATGGTACGAATTAGAAAGAATGTAATAGTTGATTTTAATTATCCCACTATTAACTGGACTCACATAACAGCTAAAGACTGTTAACACTAAGGAATTTTTAAGCATTGTATCATTTCATGGACTGAGTCAACTAAATATGGAACCCACGGGTGGGGGTTACCAAACTGGGTGCAAGTGCAATGAACATTCCATCTTTCGTTAGTAATATTTGTGCCCCCTTAATGTTAGGATCTACTGATCATGTTTCTATTGTATTTGACTTAATCATAATTCTAACTTATAATTAGAGATCTAAAATATTTAATTATGATTTGGTTATTAGAACTTGTTCGGCATATTAAAAGATAATGACTGGTCAGCTGCTTCATCACAAAATGAGTTTGGATATGTGGTCTTTGAGAAATCATAAGACAAAGTGTTGAAAATACTGCTCATTGTAATGTACCAAATAGTAAAAAGAAATCTGCCTTACTAGTGGAGTTACAGACAAAAAAATTATATGAAAGGATATAGAGATTATGGGCATCACTTAAAAGGAATAAAAACAAGATTATGAAATGTAAGTTTAATAGATGTAGTAAGGCACTAAAACGTTTGATAAGAAATGACAGGATGAATTATGAGAATAATTTTATTTATTTATTTTACATTTGTTGACCGGGATAGTCTGACTGGATGCATGTCCATTTTCAGTGGAGGCCCGAGGAGAAAAGCTCCATGGAATAACAAATCATTATAACATGTCACATATTACAAATAAGAAATATATTATTTACAGAGATTAGATGGGCAGACAATACAAATTACATATAGAATATTTTCAGTGATTAGAAGAGCAAAAATTATAACAAATCATCAGGTAATGTTATTCAGTGAGAGAATCGGATAAAATTACGTAGTAGGCTACCTAGCAGATTTGATAAATGACCTGGATAACAAGAAAAAATATTTAAATATTTGAATTACTATAGTGACAATGCATCCTTGCTAAGATATTCTGAAGTAAAGGGATATATAATTATTGATTATAAATCCACTGCAAACATATTTAATTTTTATTCATCTAATACTCTTACCTTTATTATAAATGTCTGTTAAATGGAAAACCTGTCATATATATTTGTCCATTGATTACTCTGGATATTTTTAGAAATGCTTTGAAGAAAATAAAAAATCTGGAAGTATGGATTCTGATAAAATTCTGTGACTTGTACATTCACAGAAATCTATTAAACCCATACTACATTACATATTTAATAACGTTATGTATTATGATAGTGTACCTAGTTCATAGAAATAATCTGTAATAATCCCTATTTACAAAAAGGGGAATAAAATAGATATTAAGAACTATGCACCTATAATTTCGACATTGATTATAGGTAGAAGTTTGAAAGATTTCTTTATTTTCTTTTAGAGAATATAGTTAAGGTTAGAGTTTATGATACTCACCAACATGGTTTTGTTATGGTTCATTACACTATGATTAATTTAGTTAGTTTTTATAACAAAATGACTACGATCCTAGATTTTGATCCAAGTGTGGGAGTAATTTACTTGGATCTATCTAAGGCTTTTGACTTATTGCCTCATGAAGTGGCCATTCATGTTCTGAACGATTTGCTTATAAATCCTTATTATTAGATGGACTTCAAACTGGCTGTCTGATTAGACTCAAGTGATTAAAATTCATGATGCCAAAGATAACCCAGTCAAGATCATGTTGGGTGTTGCATAGAGATCTGTTCTAGGTCCTTTTTTGTTCAGTTTTGTATTTAACACTATCCCTCAGTCACTGTTGGATTAGCAAATACACCATCATCAGCCCCCTTTTTTCTCATCTTTCTACATGGGGTTGGGGTATCGTGTTAACTGTCGCCAACTATCTCAATTCAGTGCCACACTCCTACCTTCTTCAACACTCATGCCTGACTGTCGCAGATATTCTTTCACACATTCCATCCACCTCTTTGCTGGATGTCCTTGTTTACCCTTACCTTCTTCCTGTCTGTCCCAAATCTTCCTCACCAGATTGTCTTCTGCTTTTCTACACATGTGCCCAAACCACCGTAATCTGTTCACTTTGATCTTTTCTGGAACTGGAGCTACTTTGGCTTCCACTCTTATGTCCTCATTTCTTCATCTGTCTCACAGTGTGCATCCTATGACCTTTCTCAGGAATTTCATTTCCATCACCTCTAGCTTCTTCAACTGTTCTGCCTTTACTGCCCAGGTTTCTGTACCATATAGTAGTACTGGTAGCACCAGTGTGTTGTACACCTTACTTTTCAGCTTCTTTGGCATTTTTCTGTCATATACTACACCTGATACTCTGTGCCAATTGTCTGTAGCCCCTCTGATTCTAGCTTTGACCTCTTCATTCAGACTACCCTTCTCCTCAACTACCCCTCCCAGATACTTGAAGCTGTTTACCTGTTCCATTATCTTCCCTTCTATCTCTATTCTCAGCTTATTCTGATTTCCCCAGTTTGTTGCCATTACCATCATCTTATCTGTGCTTAGTTTCATCCCATGTACCTTCAAATTTCCAGTTGGACTCTCTCCTCATCTCTAGCTTCTTCTCAAGTATCTGTCTCAATGCAAACATTGGGTCAATTGTGCTGCATCCTGATCTGAATCCAAACTACTCATCTCCCATTTTACATTGCACTACTCTGTGTTTCCATTTATCAATCACCTGCTCCAGAACTTTCATGCAATATGACAGGAGTTTGATGCCTCTGTACTGCCCACAGTTGTGGATGTCCCCTTTGTTCTTGTACACTGGCATAAGTATGCCTATTCTCCAGTCATCTGGGATATGCCTTTCTCTCCACACTGCTATTAGTACCCTCAGGTGCCATTTCCTCCAATGTCTCACCCACCATCTTTATCATATCTGCTGTGACCTCATCTGAGTCTGCTGCTTTCCCTGACTTCATCTTTCTTAGTGCTGTCCTTACTTCTTCTAGGGTGGGCTCCTCTTCCTCTCTAATTGTAGGCTGTTTCTAGGGCAGTAAAGCTTCTGTGGGGTTTTCTTAATTCAGAAACTGCTGGAAATACTCCTTCCATCTGCCATTGATGTCCTCTGGACTGATGAGCAGGTTGTTGTTGGCATCCCTTATGAAGGGTGACTGACTTATCTTTCTGTCTTTGCCTTGCAACCTGATATAGTTTAATTCTGCCTCTTACTGAGTCATTTTCCAGAAGTTGGTACAGTGCCTCCGTTGCCCTATTCTTTGCTATTGCAACTTCTTTCTTAGCTTCTTTGTTAGCCAACCAGTAGTCCTTCCTAGCCTGATTAGTCTTTTCTATCTCCCAGTTCTTCTTCCTGCACTCCTTCTTTCTATTGATGACTTCCTGGACTTCAGCATTCCACCACCAGCTTTTCCTATGTACCTAATTTCCATACCTGGCTCAGCCACATATTTTTTCTGTACTCTTAACACATGGTGTTTTTAGGCACTGCCATTCTTCAGCAACTCCACCAATTTCCTCCTCTTCTTGGGGTGCTAGAGCATTGAGTAATTCCTTGAACTGTTGTACTTTCTCTCCAGTCAACTTCTCTGACCATTGCTTGCAGCTGATTGTGGCAACTAGTGGTTTATGCTGTGGGCCAGCTGTTTCACTGGGGATGACAACTTTGCAATCATGGATTCTACCCCAGTGCCGTTTCCTTACTAGGAGGAAGTCTTCCTGAGTTGCATGTTGACTACTCTACCAGACAGAAGTCTAGAATGGCTTCTCATTCTTTATTCCTGTTGCCCCACCCATGTGGACCCAGGCAGTCCTCATATCCCGTTCTCTCTGTCCCGATATGTGCATTCAAGTCACCCATTATCAACACCAATTCATGTTGTCCTGCTTTATCTAGTAGGTCCTGCAACTGCTGTCTGAATGCACCTGGTGTGGGCCGATTACACTGGAGTCTGACTGCCATGAGTTTGTCATTAATTTTGATAATATCCCTTACTGCTTTCTGTAGCCACTCTCTCACCACAATTCCTACACCATTTCTAGCATGCCCTCCACCTGAGTAGTAGACTCTGGATCCCAGTCCAAGTGGCTTTGCTGCACTGCCCTTCCATATCATCTTGTCTCTTGGATACATAGGACGTCCTAGGGTCTGATGGGCTTGATGGCAGGCACGCACTGGCCAATAGGGGCAGCCCTCCCACCATTAGCAATGGGTCAGCATATAATGGGTCAGTGTGGCCAGGTTCTAACCAGTAACTGCCCATTTTTAGTGACATTAGTCAACATGACAGAATCACCTAGAGCCCCATGGCATACAGTCTGTGATCTCCTATCTTGAGGGTACTGCATATCATAGTAGATGCCCAAAGTGGTTGGCTGTACAACACTTCCCCTTATAGGGCATCATGTAGAGTCTGTGCTCATTGATTGGTGAGTTTGAGATGGAAACACTCAGCATGTTTTTCAGACATGGGAGAAACCCCACGGAGGCAGAGGGTGAACATGCAAACTCCAAACAGTCATTGGTCAGAGGTCAGGATCGAACCTTGTACATGGGAGGCGAAGACCTTAACCATTAGACCATTAGAAAATATACCAATGATTGTAAAACGGGTTTCTTTACTAAAACTGATTATGGTTTTGAAATGATTAACTTCATATCTGAAGATGGTAGGTGGGCAGTTACTCTGGGACTCTTTTTTTGCAGCCAAATGCAATTTTCTATTCTTAGGAAATTCTAAAATGAATAATCCAATTTCCCTCATAATGTTTGTGTTAGCAGAGTTTAATAAATGCAAGGATTTAGGTATTTTAAGTTCTTCTAACTTCTCATTTAGGGATCATGCTGATTATATATATATATATATATATATATATATATATATATATGTATATATATAAAATGGCTTTAAGGAAGCTAGGTTTTATTAGTACATACATTACCATCAAGGATGAGGAATGTCTTATTGCTTTTGTATAAAGCTCTTGTAAGGTCTACTATTGAATTTGAAGGCATCTTTTGTTCATATACAGCTGGCCAATTACATTGTTTGGAAATGGTACAGAGAAGATTTAGTAATCCGATTCCTAAAATTAAAGATTTGGATTATAGTGATAGATGTACATTGAGCCTATATTCAATTCATTATAAATATGTGCATGTCAGATTGTTTCAAGTACTTCAGTCATTATTTAATATAGACATTCACATTTCTAATAAAGCTCATAAACACAAAATTTGATGACTGAGGTATCAGTTAGTAAGACTAATCTTAGGAATATGTATGTTACTACTTGTATAATGCCTTAGTGAAATAAAATTCCTAGCAGTGTTAAGACTGTAACAGCACTCAACATTTTAAGGTTCTAGTAGTTAAGTGGTTAGGAGTTTGTGTTTTTGATCCTAATATTAGGGTTAAAGACTTCCTTGACAGTCATATTTGACCTGCATACTTAAATGTCTTATAAACTTATTAACAAATGAACATACCCTGTTTACTTTATTATTTTCCTTCTGAGATTACATTTAAAGAAAGAGAGCATATATAATGAAAAAAAATAAAACTCGCACTTTTTGTCCAAGTCCACCAAAATTTTGTAGTCAGAATCATAAACATTACTGCAAGTAAAAATACATTTTTACAAAACATGGCAGTCAAACAGACCTGGTAAAGACATGAAAGTGTCTATACTCATTTATCAAAACAACTGGACCTTTAGCAGCTGGATGTCAACTATTACGCATTATTCTCTATTATGATTAGCCTAGCATATGTTGAACAATTCACTTTTACCTGATTTATGTCTATACAACATGGATCATAATGAGTTTCAGTACATGATGAAACAGCTGTTGTCATTCTATGGCTATCAAGTATGTGTGAGTATGTAATGATATTTTCTATACTCTGGCTTGCTTCACTAAAAATTGCCTCACTTCATGTTCCAAGTCTCCTGCATATTGGCTAAAATCTTTGCTGTCCTCTATTGCCATTTCTGTTGGCAGCAGCACGTTGCTGTTTGTTTCAGCATAAGTAAAGTATCAGTCCAAAGATTGTATCACATTAAGATAGCTGCTCTCAACGCTAAAGTTCTAAACCATAAATTGACTGATCTTGAAGTACTCCTGCATTTGGAAAGCATCCTTTTCTGGATATTTATTGAAACATGGTTCAAATGTAAACAGAGCAAAGATGCCATTTTTGCTGCTTTGTACCCCCACTATTTTTGGCTTTGTCCAGATTTTTTGTGCTAAGAGGTTGAGAGCTACGATCAGACTCAACATCAATTATAATACCCCTTTCGTATATATCTAACCAGGCACAAGCAACAAATGGAACATTCACAGAGGTTCAACATAAAAAGATTACGACATATAAACACAGTGTCCTATGCAGATCACCTCAATGTCTAGTCTCTATACTCTGTTTCCTACTGACTGGTGAGAGGTGATTTATGCCTGACACACAAGGCATCCATGAATTCCACTTTAATGGACCTTATGTATGTCTGCAAAATAAAAAGCGCCAGAACTACTAGATCTAAGCATAACTTTGTTTCTGATTTAACTAAAATATGCTGAATAGACAGGTATGAATCTCAGAGAATCCACATTCTCCAGAATAGACTTTCCATCCATGTGAGGCAGATCCCTTCCCATACCCCATTCAAGTACAACCTGGACCAGTGGATAGAAAATTAAAAATTCACCCTTGTCTGACACCTGTATCTCTAATGGACAGAAACAGCCATTAAACCATGCCCTAACTATCATACACTCCTTAAAATAACCACTAAGGCACAACAATTCAAGGGATACATTTGCCTTACATGCTAGGCTTATAAAGGTCCTATTGCTCATTAGCCTTGTATGCATGTATGGACCTAGGGACCCTAGGTGCATTATTTAATCTTGGGTTAAATGATTTTTGTTTTTAATTTATATTTTTGTATCCACCCAAAAGGAAGCTGCTGTATATTAATGCTCCTGGGCATATTACACTGAATAGAACTGATCCTGTTTAATTTCAGAAGCTAAGAGGGGTCAGGTATACTTAATATTTCGATAGGGCCTACCTGGAGAACTAGGGGACCCTGCGTGCATTGTTTTCATTCACCAAGGTTAAATGACCATTTTAAATTTGGCTTCAAACCTGTAGGCTCTTAAAGTAATCACTAGATTCTGCATTTCTTCCTTTTCACTATGGAAGTATACAAAATAGATATGTTAACGTAGATCAAATTTTCTGTTTATTCACCATCTTTTTAGATTGCACGCACCACTTAGTCTTTCTAAATGTTTATATTTTCTTGAATGATCATTTGACTTTTTCTGACCATTTGTGTGCTGGCTTTTTATACTGATGAATAAAATGACATAACTGAAATTGGTTTATCTTTTGACACTTTGGATCACATGGAATTGTTGCTGCCTTAACTCATTCAAGCCCATAGCACCTTTCTGCATATTTCTAGTTAACACATATATTTTATTATGGCATCCAGATCTTTCTTAGGTCTGACTTTTTAACTAAGTGACTTACCAGGTTATAGTAGGCAGAATTAGAAAGGGCAAAGCTTTCTTAATAAAATAACACTAATATTGCTAATCTAGGATGTCCCTCAGCAGAAAAGCCTGGATTATCTTATGCTTTTTAAGTTGATTTTTTTCAAAAAATGCTCTACAATTCAAGGATGTGTGCAACATTCCACCATAAAGGTATTAATGAGTTAATCCAACTGCTGTAAAATCATACACACTCTGTTTTTATTCACTTTCTTGGTGCAGGAGGTATTTTGCAGTGTTAAATCAGAAATATGCAAAAGACATTCATAAGATACACTTTTATTGCTAGAGATGTTCCAATAGTGCTAGAAAAGAGAAAAAAGGATAGTAGTGGTAGTGGTAGACTTGTGGTATTAAGGGGCTACTGGCAAGGGAGGAGGAGGATTATGCTGCCATGTATTTATATTCCACCTAAAACTGCTATTATGGATTTGAAGAATATTTCTGATAATCACTTTCACCAGGAAATATTACTTACAGTTTGGGAGTGGAACTTGATTTGCAACAGTGAGGATGTATCTGGATAACCTAAATGGGAAAAAATACAAAAGTAAGTAGACTTCTGAAGAAACGCATGAAAATATTTGGTATGGAAGAAGGGAAATTAAGTAGTAGAAACATGAAGAGAATTTATATATTATTCCCCGATATACAATAACTGGGCTAGACTAAACAGAAATGATACCTCCCAAGAATATGTGCATTTCAGTGAAAGCTTTGACACATTCAGTAACTATGTAAGATCATACGCCAAAAACAACTAAAAGAAAAATACAGGGCAATGAAGGAAAAAAATGAGACACTGATGCTTCCCTATCTACCTGTTAAAAAGTGAGGAATTTAAGGAATGGGTACCAGAAACTATTCAAGAGTTATTAGGAAAAATAGAAATTTCTCAAAAAGTTATAGCTACTGAGTGAGACAAAATGAAAGTGAAGTTTAAAAGTAGGGTAGAAATAAAAGAAAAAGTGAAAAAAAAGCTTTGGTCAAGAAGTAATAAGAATTACTTAGCAGTGCTGATAAAGGTTTAAGTATAGCATAATAATGGGAATCTCACAGAAGAAGAATAGGTGCAACTGGAGAAAATAAGGCAGTATCTGTTCAATATGCAGGTGTTTAGAAAGATTCCTGTTAAACAACTGTTTGTTGATAACAACTCCAAAGCACAAAACTCTTAGCACAATGATTTAGGCAATGGAAAGAAGAAAGGGTTGTTGCCAAACTTAGGAAGCCTTTAACAAGAAATATAACTAGATATCCTGTAGAAATATTAAAGATATTTCAGAAATGTTATGAATGTTTGTATACAGCAGGGGAATGTGGAAATCAAGAAAAAGTACAATGAAAATATTTATGGAAAACTTAAATATGCCAAGGTCAGAGGCAGATGAGGCTCAATAATTAACAGTTAAAATAGGAGGAGATGGGGTAAAAATAATGACGTATAATTGATTTACACAAAAGTCTCCAGAAACTGATGCTATTGTTATGGAAGTTTAGAAGCTAGTAGGGAAGAAAGTGATAAAGATCTGGAAGGTTTTGTTTAAAAGTATTTTTGAAAGTAGGAGCAACACCAACATCCTGGAAGAAAGCTGTGGTAGCAGTAGTACCTAAAAATGGCAAAGACCCATTAGATCCAGCTTTATATAGGTCCATTTCAGTTTTAAACCATGATTATAAAGTGTTTATGTTTACAATCACTAAAAGAATGGCAGTTGCCAAAATTGATAGATATGGATCAATGTGGTTTTGTGGAGGAGTGGCAAAGACTTGACAACATTAATAGAACAATGATGATCCAAGGGGAAAAAGAATGTAAAACAATACTGTTGTTGCTGGTGAGTCTTGATGCAGAGAAACACTGAACAGAGTAAGCTATGATTTTATGAGTAGGGCAAATGAAGCATTTGCATTCCCCAATACAATAATATGGTTAATTAGGAGGATATATGAGGGATCACAGATAAAAATTAAAGTGGGATAATTCCTCATTTATAAGTTGTATCTGAATAGAGGAACCAGGCAGAGATGTCCTCTTTCCCCTTTGTTACTGGCAATATATTTAGAGTCATTGGCAAAGAAAATAAAGGCCTCAGAAACTGAAGGATATAATAGGTATGGTAGTCAAGAAAAACATGTTTATTTGCAGACAATATTATTTTGTACCTGATAAAACCAGAAAAGGACAGCTCAGTGTTGTGGAACATTCTGATGCAGTTTCAAGTTTTTTTTTTTCCGGGGGAGGGGATATAAAATCAATAAAGGCAAATAAAAAAATATAACTGTAAACTATGTGCTCACACGTGAACTGGTTCACCAGTACCTATATTTACGGGAACACTATACAATGAAATTAAGTATTTAGGAATATGGGTTAGAAAGGATTCTATTATGCCAGCTAAGTATATGTGGGAAGACACTAACCAAAAGACAGTCCAACATTTGATGTTTCTGGATATGGATAGCAAGATGCACACAGAGAAAATGTTCTCAGTCTCTTTAGTTTTTATATAAAGGCAGGCATATTTTTATCAACCAAATGAGAAGTTGTGGTCAGAAATTAATAAAGAGTTGAAGGATTTTATCTGAGAGGGGAAGAGGACAAGGGCAAGTGAAATTAAGTTGATCCTTCCAACAGAACAAGGTGGTATAGAATTGCTTGATTTGGCAGGACATTTTACAGCTACACAGTTAAGGCTAATGTACATAACACAAGCAGAAAGCTATAATTCAAAGTGGAAAGGAATGATGAGGAAGCAGGGGGCAAATTCATGAAATATGGAGAGGGTGAGATTTTGGATGAGATCCTTAAGGAGAATAACAACTCATAAAGAATATTATGTTCAGAAAGTAGAAGAGGGAATTTTAAGAAATGAGCTTCAGCTGATAGCAATGACTGCAATTAGAGGTACAGAGAATGGGCACGATGGGGTAATCCTGAAGTTATCATAGTATTTAGGATATATGAGTACATAGTCCTTTATGTGATGGTAAAAACTGGAGGTGATTGTGTCACTGTTGTCAGCTGGTTTCACTTGTGGGAGGTTACTGATAATTTTGCATATGTTTTCTACTAGCAGAGGTAGCTTTCCCCTGGCGAAGCCATTAGAGATGGTCTCAATTTGTGGTGAGTTTATTTTACTAGGCTTAAGACAGAAAATGACAGATCTGTGGTCAGTCTGAACTAGTGATTAAGATATGTGGGAAGGTGACCAGGTTAGGGTTAAGTTGGTTTTGACCAGTTTAAGCCAGTACATTGGTATTAATAAAGTCTGGGAAATGCTGACTTATCTATTTTAGATATGTAAGAGTGCCAGCTAATGCTTGCATAATAGAATGTCCCCCAGTAAGAAAGTATTTGGTTTGACATTTAAAATGTCAAAGGGATTAAGGTTATTTATATTTTCTTTTGGTAACATTGATGGCGATCTTTAGCTAGCAGTGGAGTACTACTTTGATTTGTTAAGGGTGATCTGGATCTCCAGATCCAGAGAATGGCTTAGCCAATTATTTTTTCTTGTTTGCTAGTCATCATTCTTGTTGAAGGTATTATTCAAGACCGGTATCTTTCATGTCTCTAACACATAGTAAGTAAGTTTCATCATGTCTCTCTTTTTTGTGTCCCAGTGGGTGGGCTGCCTCAGGATATTCACTAACACATTACAACCTCTGCTTTAAGTGACATTATTGGTCCTTGTGACATCATATTTCCTGGCACCATATACATAAATTATCCAGTCTATTGAGTGTGGACTGCAAATTTAACTACATAGACAACTATGATTAAAACATGTAACTGTGTAGGAACACAGGACTTTTTGAACTTAGGCCCACTTTCCTAGTGCCTATTGCATGTCTGTCTGGATTTGCAGTATGTGTGAATATAGAAGGACTAGGAGTTGCCTTGTGTATTCATAGGTAAGTATTAAGCTAACTGCCCATGTAGGATATTTTAAACTAAGCCCATTTTACTCAAAGGTATGAATCAAACCCTGTACCTTGAGTCTGAGGGATAAATACCTTAACCATCATGTCAAACTTCAACCATTGTATCCTGGAATCGTTTGGAGGGCACCCTAGGAGGTGTTGGCATTTTTTTTTATGTTATGGCATATCTTGTGGACTTAGTGGACTGTTGTGATTCATCTGGTGTTGTGGATGTGTGCTCTTTACTGATAATGGCCTGATGCAAGACGTTTACCTCTATGTTTCTTAAATATTTATATTTCTAGCAAATTGTATTATCAATTGGTAGCATTCAAAAAGCATAATACAGTTGCTACTCTGTCTTAGAACACCTAATGTGGTCAGGCTGGCCACAGATGTGATGAGTACAGACTGCTGAATCATTTAAAAAGAAAGTAGAGGACTTGGGATGTTTGTTGTACTGAAAGGTTGGATGGAAGACAACTAGAGAAGACCCTGATGATTTCTGGATGAAGTATTTAGGGTGATACTCTAAAGCTCAGATAGACAGTAGCTAATCGAAAACTACGTAGTGAAAATAAAGAACAGATTAATGATTGCATGTTTTCTGCAATTTGAAAAAGTTAATAAAGAGGTAAATTTAAAAAAAAATAATTATGCCAACTGACTTAGTAAAAATCATGTGTTTTGTTTAAGTACAACATAAGCCCATTTGAATATCTTTAGAACTAAAATCTTAATACATCCATCCCATATTTTATAATGATGCCATTGTCAACTTAAATAATTAATCAGCTAGTTACAATTACAATCATTAGTTAAAAAGGATGACAATTTCTGAATGTTACTGGAGTACAAATAGCTGAATGTGAAAATATTGCATTTAAATATCTTACTATTGTTTCTTATGCATGGTGCCCAAAGTAAGGGATACTCTTATTAAATGAATATTGACAAACTTGTTCATTTCTTGTTTAAAATCCCTGGCAATATTTGTTGCCACAATGCTGAATATTGTCATAGGATTACAAACTGGACCCTAAACATGACCTGTTTAAACTGCAGTGCTGTCCATGTAGGAGGATTTTATTAACAAGGAAAAAGTCAGTGGACATTACGTGCCAGTTTCAAATGCAGGGAAGTTGTAACATTTACTAGAGCTACACCATGTGGGACAAAATGATAACTGCTTGAAAAGAAAATTAATAAGAATTGATCGCTACCCACTTTGGTTCACCTCAGAATGAAACAAGTGCATGTTTGGCACATACGAAACCTTCACAATTTACTGAAATAATCAATCAAGACTGTAAACAAAAAAAAAAAAATCAAAGTTTTGTGTGAAGATGTGAAATGATCCGCCATTCTTGTTGGCTAAACTTAGGTTTGTATTACATTGATGAACAGTTTAGAATGCATTTCATAGGCATTACTGAGACAGAACTTGTCTGCAACTGCGGTGGGGGTGCTGCGGTAGCGTTGTCGCCTCACAGTAAGACGTTGTCCTGTTCGATTATCAGCTAAAGCGTCTTCTGTGTGGAGACATGCATGAATGGGCATACCTTCGTTGAAGGTTGTGAGTCAGGCCTGGCAAGCCGGTACGTAAAAATCTACTGCCAATCATTAGCGGACCAGAGATCCGCTGTGGTGACCCCTAACCGGGACAAGCCGAAAGAAAGAACAACAATTGAGACAGAACTTGTCTGATACATATACAAAAAATGTAAACATGAAACAACTCATAGTTTTAAAATCATAAATGATTGCTCTGAAAAATGTAAGGAATACAAGGGTATTAGGAAATCTGATTTACAGTTCACTGCTGTTTAAACTTTAAAAACTCTTCTATTCTATAAAATAGATAGTCATGAGAGGCATATGTTCTGCCATCTGTTCAATGTACAGCAGTGTAAATATCAACAAACTTATTTTAAGAGACAGAGGCAACAGTAACTAAAAGTGTACAGTATATGGGAAAGTGGCTGTTCTTTTACAGAACTATGTAAACAAGTGTATTATACAACGACCCCCCCCATTAAATATTCAAAAACGTGCACGCGGATTGGTCAGCATGCACATTGTAAATCAGAGTTATAGTAATGGAAAAAGGTCCGGTCGCTCGCATGCGCAGTACATCAGAACTGCCGGAGAATACCAGACAGCTGTGGAAGGGCAGCAAGGAAGCATTTTACAATGCCATTATTTAAGAAAAGTAATTATTTTATTTCTTAAATAATGTCATTGTATAATAGCAATAACCCACTTCTGGGTGTGGGTAATGCTGGATTTACCCATGGTTGGCTTTGTTTGGCCACTCGGGCTTCGCCCTCATGACCAAACCACACCAACCATGGGTAAATCCAGCATTACCCACACTCAGGCGTGGGTTATTGCTATATTATACCATGACTGCCAAAAAACGTGCACACTGATTGGCCAGCGTGCCCGTTGTAAATCGAGTTATACTAATGGAAAAAGGTCCGGTCGCCCGGACTTTTTTCCATTAGTATAACACGGTTTTTTAAAACACTGTCTCACTATGTTAAATGGGTTTAACATAGCGAGACAGCTTTAAAATAAGCAATGGAGATCTCCGTTGCTTATTTTAAAGCTGTCTTGCTATGTTAAACCCATTTAACATAGCGACAGTGTTTTAAAAGCAACGGAGAAAGCAAGATCTCCGTTGCTTTTTATGTTTCGCTATGTTAAATGAGTTTAACATAGCGAGACAGTTTTAAAATAAGCAACGGACATCTCCGTTGCTTATTTTAAAACTGTCTCGCTATGTTAAACTCACTTAACATAGCGAAACACTAAAAAAAAAGCAACGGAGACCTTGCTTTCTCCGTTGCTTTTGCCCACAGCTCTGATGTACTGCGCAGGTACATCAGAACTGCCGCGGATGCCAGACATCTGCGGAAGGGCAGTAAACAGGCATTATACTATGCCATTATTTAAGAAAAGTAATAGTTTCTTTTCTTAAATAATGTCATGGTATAATAGCAATAACCCACTTCTGGGTGTGGGTAATGCTAAAATTACACACGGTCGCCTTTGTTTGGTCCTCGGGCCGCCTCGGGACCAAACCACGCCAACCATGGGTAAATTTAGCATTACCCACACCCAGGCGTGGGTTATTGCTATATTAAACAATGACCCCCCCCATTAAATATTCAAAAACATGCACGCTGATTGGTCAGCATGCACGTTGTAAATCAGAGTTATAGTAATGGAAAAAGGTCCGGTCGCCCAGACTTTTTCCATTACTATAACTCTTTTTTTTTTTTTTTTCTTACAGCAACAGAGAACGCAAGATCTCCATTGCTTCACACTGTCTCGCTATGTTAAACGAGTTTAACATAGCGAGACAGCTTTAAAAAAGCAACTGAGATTCTCTGTTGCTTTTTTTAAAGCTGTCTCGCTATGTTAAACTCATTTAACATAGCGAAACAGATTTTAAAAGGCAATGGAGATCTTGCTTTCTCCGTTGCTTTTTTCAAAACTGTCTCGCTATGTTAAATGGGTTTAACGTAGCCAGACAGCTTTAAAAAAAGCAATGGATATTCTCCATTGCTTTTTTTAAAGCTGTCTCGCTATGTTAAACTCATTTAACATAGCGAAACAATTTTTAAAAAGCAACGGAGATCTTGCTTTCTCCATTGCTTTTGCCCACAGCTCTGATGTACTGCGTAGGCATGTGCATGCGCAGTACATCAGAACTGCCGCAGAATACCAGACAGCTGCGGAAGGGCAGCAAGAAGGCATTATACAATGCCATTATTTAAGAAAAGTAATTATTTTTTTCTTAAATAATGTCATTGTATAATAGCAATAACCCACTTCTGGGTGAGGGTAATGCTGGATTTACCCACGGTTGGCTTTGTTTGGCCAGTCAGGCTTCACCCTCGTGACCAAACCACAACAACCGTGGGTAAATCCAGCATTACCCACACGCAGGCGTGGGTTATTGCTATATTGAATTATGGTGTCACACAATGATTCAGATTTAGGGTTAGGATGATGTATAACTATTTTAGCATGCACGTTCCACATGAAGAGGTAGAATATGTCAGCTGGCTTTGGAAAAGGTATGCAGATAGAATTCAAATGTTTCTGTAGCAGAAATACACTATTATGCATTTATAACTAAGGTCTGCACGACACGGCGGGGCAAAAAACATGATGATATTCAGAGTTTGTTTGACACCCATACCTCTCAAAATCTTAGAGCAAAAAATGTGGACAAACAATGGGGGCAAAGGCCCAAAAATAGGGATACTTTTTAAATATTGCTCTTATAAACTTAGAAAGTTGATAGAATAACAGGTTTTGCATTAGCATGAATTTTTTGAAGGATATGAAGTTTGAAAATCAAATGTCTGCTATTATTTTTTGACTTCAGTCCTCAATGATTTGCTTGTGGTTTGCCAGAAAACTACAATTTTATAAGAAATGGACCAAAAATATGAGGCAAAAATCTGGACAGTCTGTGAAAAACTGGACAGCTGAGAGCTATGTTAGCACCATAGCAATAGCTGAAGAATCATGACTTAGCACATCTCTATAATCTATAAAAAAAAAAAAAAAAAAAAAAAAAAAAAGCACCTCTCAGGAAATATGTATTCTTTATTCTTGAATGCACCTACCATTAGAGCAGTGATGGCGAATATATGACACGAGTGTCAAAGATGACACACCATGAGGTTTTTTGGTGACACACCAGCGATCACCAACACCCGAGTTACCAAAGACAATGCTTTTGCATTCAGTGCTTGTGTGAAGTGCATTGAATTATTTTGTGCCAGGAGCCAGTTGAAGAACACTGCTGCAGAGGTATGGAAGTTAGTAACCTCAAAGACTGTTTTACTATACTGTCTCCAAGTATATACTGCTGCAGAGTCAAAAGTACAAAGCACAACGAAAAAGTTGAGGTAAAAAACACACCTTTATCAAACACAAAGCTTTCAGGTACAAGACCCTTTCTCAATGATAGACACAGGTACATTAAAATCAGACATTAAATACACGCCCAACACATCACGTGACCTGCAGCCATGGTCATGTGACTAATACATTAAAATAATTACATTACTTATAATTTTAAGACATAGACAAGTAAAATTAGATAAAATTCATACATACATATATTTGCTTACTTTTGTGTACTTATATTTACATGCACATATATATACGCAAATACATTACCTATATTACTTTAACTTAGTGTGTTGTATTTTTATTAGAACAGGTTTTAAGGAAACATCAAAATTTAATCCAGGGGATGTATTAGCTGCTAGCCTTACTATCCACTCATATTCTTTATTATCTAAATGATTACATAAGTCCCTCCTGATAGAGCTAACAACACATTCTATTACTCTAAACTTGAAACTGTGTGTAGAACCACAATTTAAAATATGCTTAGATAGAGCATTAGTCTCCACTCCCCTCCTTATACTTGATTTATGCTCTATGATGCGTTCCTTAAGTTTTCTAGTCGTCTTGCCGACATAGAAACAAGCGCATGCCTCACACGTTGCCAAATAGACAATGTTACTTGTCATACAAGTTGCATGGCACCGAAAAGTAAATATCTTCTTAGTGACAGGATGAACAAAACTACTACCACATTCTGAAGAATCAGCTTTCTGTTTGTATATATCACTACAGCAACTACAATTATAACAACTAAAGGTACCATTACCTAGTCCATTAAGGAAGTAGCATTCACATATTCAAAATCTTTGTAAGCTAGAACATTCTTAATAGTTCTCATATTTCTGTATGTGAACAAAGGAACTTCACCTACAACTAATCTAATATCTTCCTGAGCTAATAGCACCTTCCAGTATTTCCTTATTATAGTTCTGACTGCATATGAAAGAGAGTTGTAAGACATAATAAATCTTACATTAACACTTTTATTTAATTTGTCCATTGGGACAACAACATCTGTACTTGTATTCAAAAATACAGATGAATACATGGAATACCTATTAGATACTACATGTCCTCTAGCTTCTACCAGCATACCTTCTGGATAGCCACTTCTTCTAAAGTCTCCACATGCCTCATCAATTTGTTGTAAACACTTGACATTGTCAGTGTTTAACCTACTAACTCTTGCCAGTTGCCCCCTTACTATACCCCTAAAAATATGGGGTGCATGCATACTAGACGCATGCAAGTATCTTCCTGATGAAACTTCCTTCTCAAAAACAGAAGTGTTAATAACATTGTTCTCCTTAGTTAAAGAAATATCCAGAAAATTGACGAATGTCTTAGAATAATCAGCCTTAAAGTGTAGAAAAGAAGTAGTATTATTCAAATATATAATATAGTCTTGTAACTCACTGGATGTTCCTTTCCATAAAAGAAAGCAATCATCTACAAATCTCTGATATAAAACTATATTTCCATTCAAAAAGGTAGTTCCATTACCAACATAAGATTTCTCCCAATCATAGAGAACAATGTTTGCATATGTATTTGCTACCGGGGTTCCCATAGCCACCCCCGTTTGCTGCAAATAATATTCCTTATTGAATATAAAGATATTATTTTTTAAAACTATATCCAACAACATGCAAATGTTCTCTGTGTGCCTAACAGTAAAAGTGGAAGAGTGACTTAAAAATTCCCTTATTGAATTGATGCCATATTCATTTGGTATGACAATAAATAATGAAGTAATATCTAACACAACCATGTATATATTCTGACAATCCATGTTAGATTGCTTAACTTTTAAATACCATGTTCTAAGTTTAATAAGAAAATCAGTGCTGTCTTTAAGGACAGTTTCACATTTACCCAAAAGTGGTTGTAACTGCCTCTGTAAGTACAAAGAGATAGGTTCTGTTATCCAACCATTTCCTGAGACAATAGGTCTCATAGGGGGATTTTCACATGATTTATGCACTTTCGGAATGCCATATAGTTGGGGAATGATAGGACTAGAAACAGTGAAAAAATGAAAAAGATCCAAATAGATGTCACCTGACAACTGTAAGTCATATATACACATATTAACATAACAAATACACTTTTTTACATCAGCATATTGTATCAGTTTGTATGCAGTAGCATCCCCAATCAAAGATAATACTGAGCTTATATACTTGTTCCTATCCATTAGAACTATGGAGCCCCCTTTATCAGCCTGCTTTATTACCACATTAGGTTCACTTTTTAATTCAGACAATGCTTTGTATTCATCATAAGAGAGATTGTAAAGTCCATTAGCTTTTCTATTACTATATACATGTCTTATTTCAGTTTCACATAAGTCATTAAATGCCAGTAAAACTGGAGCATACACTGGTACAAACGTACTACGTCTTTTACAAGCAGTGGAGTCATAAGTATCACTTTTAAACATCACTTTTAGAGCTACAGATCTAATAAACAATTTTAAATCAGTTATAACTTTTACCATGTCTTCCACACTTGTAGGTATAAAATTCATACCTTTGCTCAAAAGAGAATAATGATGGTCATTCACAACAAAGGAAGATAGATTTCTTATGCCTGCTACTGCCTTCTGGCTAATTTCAGTTGCTTTGGGGGGCTCTCATTCTTCCGTTTATTATCCTGCACTACCATATTGTTCCTATGTTTACTTCTTCCCCTCGACGTTGACCTCGAGCTGTTTGAGCGTTCTTTGATACGTTCCGCTTGCTGCAGTTGAAAAGGTTTAAAGAAATTATTTAAAGTTTGTTGTGAAGATCGTAAAGACAACCCAGGCCCGCCTTCATTAGTAGCTGTTGAAGCAGTAGATGTAGAAGCAGATTCAGTAACTGCACAAGCCGCAGTGCTACTTAGAGCTGCTGCACCCTCAGTGATGTCATCGCTATGTGAAGTGGATAGCAGTTCTGGCTCCAAGTTCAAAGCATTAGTTGTTAACAGGGGAAACTCATCTAGGGAATTTAAAGGTGTAGTATATGCTTTCTGCTTCATTGTTGTAGGTACAGATTCACTATTAAAGTTGTTAGGTTTATTCACTTGTGGAACAGTTCTTTCAACTTTAGGCCGTGAGAAAATATTACCTTTGTTACATTTGTTATGTTAATATGTGTATATATGACTTACAGTTGTCAGGTGACATCTCTTTGGATCTTTTTCATTTTTTCACTGTTTCTAGTCCTATCATTCCCCAACTATATGGCATTCCAAAAGTGCATAAATCATGTGAAAATCCCCCTATGAGACCTATTGTCTCAGGAAATGGTTGGATAACAGAACCTATCTCTTTGTACTTACAGAGGCAGTTACAACCACTTTTGGGTAAATGTGAAACTGTCCTTAAAGACAGCACTGATTTTCTTATTAAACTTAGAACATGGTATTTAAAAGTTAAGCAATCTAACATGGATTGTCAGAATATATACATGGTTGTGTTAGATATTACTTCATTATTTACTGTCATACCAAATGAATATGGCATCAATTCAATAAGGGAATTTTTAAGTCACTCTTCCACTTTTACTGTTAGGCACACAGAGAACATTTGCATGTTGTTGGATATAGTTTTAAAAAATAATATCTTTATATTCAATAAGGAATATTATTTGCAGCAAACGGGGGTGGCTATGGGAACCCCGGTAGCAAATACATATGCAAACATTGTTCTCTATGAATGGGAGAAATCTTATGTTGGTAATGGAACTACTTTTTTGAATGAAAACATAGTTTTATATCAGAGATTCGTAGATGATTGCTTTCTTTTATGGAAAGGAACATCCAGTGAGTTACAAGACTATATTATATATTTGAATAATACTACTTCTTTTCTACACTTTAAGGCTGATTATTCTAAGACATTCGTCAATTTTCTGGATATTTCTTTAACTAAGGAGAACAATGTTATTAACACTTCTGTTTTTAAGAAGGAAGTTTCATCAGGAAGATACTTGCATGCGTCTAGTATGCATGCACCCCATATTTTTAGGGGTATAGTAAGGGGGCAACTGGCAAGAGTTAGTAGGTTAAACACTGACAATGTCAAGTGTTTACAACAAATTGATGAGGCATGTGGAGACTTTAGAAGAAGTGGCTATCCAGAAGGTATGCTGGTAGAAGCTAGAGGACATGTAGTATCTAATAGGTATTCCATGTATTCATCTGTATTTTTGAATACAAGTACAGATGTTGTCCCAATGGACAAATTAAATAAAAGTGTTAATGTAAGATGTATTATGTCTTACAACTCTCTTTCATATGCAGTCAGAACTATAATAAGGAAATACTGGAAGGTGCTATTAGCTCAGGAAGATATTAGATTAGTTGTAGGTGAAGTTCCTTTGTTCACATACAGAAATATGAGAACTATTAAGAATGTTCTAGCTTACAAAGATTTTGAATATGTGAATGCTACTTCCCTTAATGGACTAGGTAATGGTACCTTTAGTTGTTATAATTGTAGTTGCTGTAGTGATATATACAAATAGAAAGCTGATTCTTCAGAATGTGGTAGTAGTTTTGTTCATCCTGTCACTAAGAAGATATTTACTTTTCGGTGCCATGCAACTTGTATGACAAGTAACATTGTCTATTTGGGAATGTGTGAGGCATGCGCTTGTTTCTATGTCGGCAAGACGACTTGAAAACTTAAGGAACGCATCATAGAGCATAAATCAAGTATAAGGAGGGGAGTGGAGACTAATGCTCTATCTAAGCATATTTTAAATTGTGGTTCTACACACAGTTTCAAGTTTAGAGTAATAGAATGTGTTGTTAGCTCTATCAGGGGAGGGGACTTATGTAATCATTTAGATAATAAAGAATATGAGTGGATAGCAAGGCTAGCAGCTAATACATCCCCTGGATTAAATTTTGATGTTTCCTTAAAACCTGTTCTAATAAAAATACAACACACTAAGTTAAAGTAATATAGGTAATATTTTGCGTATATATATGTGCATGTAAATATAAGTACACAAAAGTAAGCAAATATATGTATGTATGAATTTTATCTAATTTTACTTGTCTATGTCTTAAAATTATAAGTAATGTAATTATTTTAATGTATTAGTCACATGACCATGGCTGCGGGTCACGTGATGTGTTGGGCGTGTATTTAATGTCTGATTTTAATGTACCTGTGTCTATCATTGAGAAAGGGTCTTGTACCTGAAAGCTTTGTGTTTGATAAAGGTGTGTTTTTTACTATACTGTCTCGACAGAGACTGCAAAGGGCAGTGTTGACATTGTTTTCTCTTTGTGGTTACACTTCTGCAAAGGGCAAGTAGTCTGCATTTCTAAGCGTGTGCTGTTTTACAGTCCTCTCAAATGTCCCTCTTAATCCCTTCTAAAACTGGCAACTTTTTACACTTAATAAAGACAATAATTAGATTCATAGACTTATTTTACTTAAAAAAAATGGATATTAATTCATGCTCACTTTCTCTTACTGTGTCTCAGATTAATAGTACTAGTAGTTTAAAACCATCCATGTCTCTTATTTCTAGATTTGCTAATGATTCTGCTGGGATTTATTCCTGATGTATTGAGAGCTCTTGTTTTATTTATGTTTATTTATTTATTTATTTTTTACTTATTTTTATATGAGGGAGGGCAACACACCAGCACAGTCAAGATAGGCTTTTTCTGAATTTTTGACATGCTGAACCCAAAAGGTTCACCATCACTACATAGAGTGACATATTTTGGATTATGGAAAGGAAATACATTGTAAGTTATCATCCTTTCTTTCTCAACACTATAAACTAATATTATACATATTATTTATCTGAAACACTTTCATCAAAATAAATGAAACCATTCTCATATGTTAATGAACTCCTTTTTACAAAAGGCAATATGTTCAGTAAGCCTTATAGCTCAAAAGTTTGCATCATGCTTAAAAGTAGCACTGTATCATAAAGTGCTTTGTCATATACATGCCTCAGGGAATTGCCTGCTATTCAATAATAGCATCTGCACAGAGTTGCCAAGCTATAATGCTTTAAGGAGCTTAGAGTGACATCTGTTGTAAATCAAGCAGTTACGACTCTGTTATTTGAAGGTTAGCCATTACTGGTGGAATGTAAACTCTAGCATAAAGAATTATCATGTGATGAGTATAGTCTCTGTACTGCACTTACATTCGGTTTCATAGTGCATTGGAAAGGAAATAAGAATATGATTTAATAATTGCCTCAAAAAAAAACAGTTACCACTAGTGGATGCTCATGATAACTATATATAAGCTCATCGTGTTTCTTTGTATCGTCATTACACAGAACATTTTGTTAGGAGGGCTGTTTTATCAAACTTATAGTTCATCACAGAATGCTGCCTGCATTTTGTGCAGGACAGCTATGCAGTATGGAGTGAGATTTTGCCCTTTTTTTACTGCTTTGCAGTCTCAGAGTTGGTATATAGAATAAGCAGTAGGTATAGGGCCAGTAACCCTCAAATGGGGTGCTTACCCCTTGCAAAAAACATTTTTTCCTTTTAGTTTTCTTCATGTTCAGTATGCACACACCAGCAGGTCAATGGATTGAGTTTCTACGGTTTGCAATCATCGTAGTATATGCTGATGAAGTGGGTCATTGTTGTTGTGTCTTTCAGCTTTTCCCAGTTAGGGGTAGCCACAGTGGAACTCCGGTCCGCTAATGATTGGTAGTTGATTTTTACGTGCCGAGTTACCAGCCCTAATACACAACCTTCAGCAAAGGTATGCCCATTCATGCATGTCTCCACGCAGAACACGCTCTAGCTGAGAATCGAACCAGACAGTGTCTTAATAACTGTGTATTATATATATATATATATATATATATATATATATATATATATATATATATAAAATGTGTGTGTGTGTATATGTATGTATGTATGTGTGTATATATATATATATATATATATATATTTATATATATATAGATATCTATATATGTGTGTGTGTGTGTATGTATATATGTGTTTTACATATACAGCTCGACAAGGTAAATGTTAATCTGTCAATTCATATGCTCCGATAAATATCCTCAGTGCATGCAAACAAATCCAAAAAAGAAAAAAAAAAGGCAAAGAACATTGTGGCCCCCCTGACGCCCCCTGCTAATTATATTCATTAACTCTAAGACGACAAGATGGCAAATCCCAGGGGAACAAATATATTCCCAGTCATGCAGATTGTGGATATCGCAAACCAGTCTGCCATCTGTTTTGTCAACAACAGCGTGTCGACAAAACACATGCCAGCATTTCGGAGTATCGATCTTTTTAACTGCTCCTATAAGGCCGAGATCATATGATCGACTTTTGAAAAGCCGAACATGTAGAGTAAACACAACGAACACTTACCTAAAAGCTGTTGGCAGAGGGGCTCCATCCCCCCTATACATATATATATATATATATATATATATATATATATATATATATATATATGGGTCTACTTCTTTTGACCTAACTTTCATTTGCCCGACACTCATTTGCCTGACCCAATTTGACTGAAATTTCATTTGCCTGACACTTTGACACTTCCTTTGCCCAACACTTCGACTGACAAGTATTATTAGCAAGAAAATGGAATATGCCCCCTTCCCCACTGTAGTGCGACACTGAAGTTAGAATATATAGTTGGGGGGGCACAGCCCCCCAGTACGGGGGGTGTGGGGGGCGAAGCCCCCACTTCATTTCATATGATATTGTTAACTTTTGATGTAATATTGCTTAGTAAAAGAAAAGTAAGTGGGGGGCTTTGCCCCCCACACCCCCAGTTCTGGGGGGCTGTGCCCCCCACAGCCCCCCTAACTATATATTCTAACTCCAGGGTCGCACTACAGTTGGGAAGGGGGCATATTCCATTTTCTTGCTAATAATACTTGTCAGCCAAATGAAGTGTCGGGAAAATGAAGTGTCATGCAAATTAAATTTCAGTCATTTGGTCTCAGGCAAATGGGTGTTAGGTCAAAAGAAGTAGACCCATATATATATATATATATATATATATATATATATATATATATATATATATATATATATATATATATTTACTTATTGATAGTTGCAAAAAAATGTAACAACTTCTTTAAAACCTTATAATTTAAACTATTTCTGTTATTATAAACCTTCATGTCATATGTTAAATAATGCTACTTGTCATTAATGTACTATACTAATGATGACTAATGGCTATTATTATGTGTGTAAATGATATTTCTAGAGATTTTCTCCCCGAGCCTCCACTGAAAAGGATACATGTCCAGTTGGATTTTCCCCAGTAAACAAATGTAAAATAAAATAAAGAAATAAATGAATATGTAAATATAGATATATATAACTTCATAGGTATACACTATACTAATCACCACTGGGGCCTTTAGAATTCCAGCCATGCCTGCATCCTAAACTTATCCTACAAGATATTTTGCCCTAGAGTTTGTTTTAAGAGGTGTATGTTAGCCAGGTCATGATTTAACTTCTGCCTCTGTCCAAGTTACATTTGAATAGGGTTATGAATGTCTCTACTTCACATAGATGGGAAGCCTATTACAGAATGGAGATTCTCTGATATACATATCTGTACCACTGACATGTCTAATTTAATTTGCAGACATAGTTTAAATCCCTGAGTCTAGTAGTTGTGATGCTGTTCATTTTATGGTAATGCAAAAGGTCCATCAGGATGAAATTCAAGGATGTCTTGTATGCCAGGTATAAATCTCCTCTCATTTGTCTGTAGGAAATAAAATATAGGGATATGGCTTTGAGGCAGTCTATGAAAGGCACTGATTTTATACCCTTTATTATTTTTGTGAAGAGCTTCTGTGGATGTTCCAGTTGTTGCATGTGTCTGGTCAAATACACATTCAATGGAGCTTTATATTCAATGATGGGTCTGTTGAGGGCAGAGCATCGTGGCATAGTGACTTCTCTGGATGCAAATATCATGCCCTACTTATAAGCTGAGTGACATGGAATGATTTTATTACTACCTTAGACACATGTTGGTTGAAAGCCAAGTTACTATCCACATAAGTCTGTAAATACCTGACTACTGTGTATACTTTTAGGGGTGATTTATTGATGAGGTAGTTTTCCTGTGTAGATAACATACCAAAAGGTACTATTATGCATTTTTGAGCATTGAGTTTTAAACCCTGGCTTTAGCACCAGTCAGTTTTCTATGTTAGACATTCCTTTAAAATGTTGGGGGGAGATGTGTGTGATTGCTTCCAGCTTGTAATCATCTGCAAACTTTCTAAGCCAGAGGCCCTTGACATTAGCCTTATCGTCTGAGAAATACATGCCAAAGAGCAGCAGACCCAATACAGAGCCCTGGGGAACTCCTTTGGTGACTGCCTCTTTGTGGAAGTGGCCTCTTGAGTCCTAAACTGCTGTATTTTATCTCTGAACCAGCTGGATATCCACCAGGCTACACTAAAATTTATGCCTAATTCCAAGAGTTTGTTTACACTGCCTGACTGGAGTATTGTATGAAATGCCTTAGCTAGGTGAAGGTAGGCAGTATGTGTTGTTCTTATCCATCACCTTTGTAATCATCACAAAGAATTCAACCAGGTTTAGTAGGCATGACCTGCCTTTAATGGAACCAAACTGGGTTAAATCCTGTGTCTGAACTTTTCTTATGACATCGGTAAGCATGGATTTGCATATGAGACTTGTTAGACTAGTGGTTCTATACTTCCAAGAATCCGTTGATTGCCTGCCTTTCTGCAGAGGGATGACTGTTACTGTCCTCCATTAGAGGGGCACAAAACCAATTTGGCAGCTGTGGTTGACTCCAGTGACCTGACGTCAGACTATTTAGGAGTCGTTATTGTACATTATCGGGAACCAGTGGGGCTGCATTCTTGACCTTATAGAGAGACTTTAAGATCTGTACTATACTGATAGTTCAAGGTGTTATGTTAGATGGCATTTCTTGGGGGGCATCTGGGGTTGAGTGCGGTTGAGAAGGGGAGTAAAGTTGAAGCTGACTTTGCTTGGAGAATATTTACTATTTCTCCAGTTCCATGAATGTGGCTGCATTTATCACCAGTTCTGTACATTGTTGTGTACTGCCTTTGAGGTTTTGTACATAGCTGAACAAGGTGATATGGTTGCCCTTGGTTTATGACTTCAAAATTTATTTTTTTGGACTTAATTAGTACTCTTACTGATCTACCCCCAATTCCCACCCACCCCCAGTGGTCCTAGACTTATACTACCTAGACCATTCCCACACTCCCATCCCACCAATCACACACACCACCCACTAAACACATACAGCCACACCCATCCTCTACCTACACACTTACTCAAAGCCTTCTTATAGTATTTCTCACCTATCCAATACCTATACCAAGTGGGATTAATTCCCATTTGAGTAACCTTAACCTACTCAATATACCTTATTATATTCTTTATCCATCCTTACCCCCACTCACCTGCATCATTAAGCTCTTCAGTATGCCTAAGGTAACCAAACTCAGAGTAAAGAAAGTAAAATATCTAATAAGCCATACTTACAGCCCTACTCTAAGACTAAAAAATCCCTCCTTGAAAGATGGTGACATCCACCCTAATCCAAGCCCAACCAATGTCTGCATAGTCAAAACTACCAGCCCCTATCCCATACCCCTTGTTATCCACCCCAAATCCCCCAATTATTTCCAAATAGGACATCTTAATATCCAAAGTATTAATAACAAAATAGCCCATCGCCATGCTCTTCTGGATATTTACTCCTTTGACATCTTCTGCCTCACAGAAACTTGGTTAAAACCTGATACTAAAGACAACAACATCATCCCCCTAGGATATAATATATTGAGACAAGACCATATTAAATGTAAAGGTGGGGGAGTAGCAATCTTATATAAAGATAGACTTCAGATCTTCTCTTACCTTATAACTCACCTCAGGATAACAATGCAGAAATCCTTATCTCCAAATTTCAAATCAACCCCATCAAATCACTATATATCATCTGTATCTATCTTCCTCCTGCTAACAATACCAATACTATTGAGGATATCCTTAGCTGGGTGTCCTCTATTTACCCACAAGAAACAATACTACTAGGGGACTTCAGCACTGTCTGGAAAACTGTCAATGCTGAAAATCCCACATCCCATATTAATCTTCATGGCTTTAGTCAAACAATTACCTCTACAACCAGAATCAACAAACCAAATAAAAAAAGAAACCGCCTTAGATTGGATTCTTACTAATAATCATAAACAAGCTTATAAGGCAGGAACTCTGCCTGATGATGTAAGTGATCACACTTTGACTTGCATTATAAGGCAAAAGAATTATATTTCTAACCCCCCCCCCCCACTTATAGGATATCACGGACCAACAAACAGTTTAACCCAGTACTATTTCAAAATGAACTAAGTGCCTGTGACTGGAATCCTTTTAAATACCTCTCACATGATGAGGCTGCTAAACATTTCAACTCCAAATTCTTAGCTATCCTCAATAGGCATGCTCCTAAACATTCCATCAGAATGAAAACCAAACCAGACTCTAGCTTTCTAAGGAAACCAGACAAAAAATGTTGCTTAGAAACAAATCATGGGCTAAATGGAGAGCTACCAAAACTATCTATGACCAACAAAACTTTAGGCAGCTTAGAAATACTACAAAAAAGGCTATACATACTGACAAAAAGAACTACTATTGTAAATGACAGTAAATCCACCAAAACAACCCACAGAAGTTCTGGTCAGGAATCAATAGACTCTTACTCCCAGGTCACTATTGTACACCAACCCCACTAGGTTTCGATCATAATACCTCTCTCCAAATTGCTAATGCTTTCAATACTTTCTTCATTGAGACCATACAGTCACTTGCCAGTCAACTAACCCCAGATAACTCAAAACCTCATACCACCAGTCCTGGCTCTCTTCCAACATTTAAATTGCAACCCATCTCTACAGCTCTCATCTTTAAATTCATCCAAAAACTGAAGCCTTGCACTCCTTCTGCTGACCAGCTACCATCTGAATACCTACAAAAATCAGCCAGAGTTATTGCATACCCAATATCCATCCTTATTAATAGAACAGTTAAAGAAGGGTCCATCCAAGAAATCTGGAAAATCTCCCATATTATACCTCACACAAAGGTGGTAACTCCAAAGATTATTCTAACTATCGGCCTATAGCCCTTTTATCTCACCTAGCAAAAATTATGGAGAAATGTATTCACCATCAGCTATTAGACCACTTAACTCAACATAACATTCTAGCTAACTGCCAACCATGGCTTTAGGCCATTTCATAGTACCACTACTGACCTCATCCTTCACAGATTCCATCAATAGAAATCCCAACAATAATATCCTCTCATCTGCACTCTTTATCGATCTCTCAAAAGCTTTCGACATGGTTAACCACTCCCTTCTTATTAACGTTCTCAGAACCTATCATCCTTCCTGCCAGTCACCCTTGGAGTCCCTCAGGGCTCTATTCCAGGACCTCTCCTTTTCTCACTATTCATTAATGGCCTGCATACAGCAATTCCTCAAGCCACCTGTATACAATATGCAGATGATTCGACAATCATATGTTCAGCTAACTTTCCCTCAGAACTACATTCTTCAACTCAGAAGGTATTCAACATAACTTGAGACTTGGTTCTTGAAGTGTTGCCTCCTTCTAAATGCTAAAAAAACTAAGTGCCTACTCTTTGTACCTACCAGTAAGTCCTCCCCAGTAGAATCAGTTCCTACAACGGTACCCTCATATCCCCAGACTCCACCACTAAACTGCTAGGAATTACTATTAATAATAACCTTAACTTTGACAGCCATATAAGCAACACTATAAAATCTGTAAACAAATAAAAATGGTTCCTTATACAGAATTAAACCCTTCTTAACACCATCAGCCAGAACCAAAATTGCTCACACTCACTTAATTTCAACTCTTCTATATGCCTTACCCATTTACACTAACCTAAAAAAAATAACCTTATCAAACTAATTCCTACAACAGTAATGCCCAATTTGCTACTGACAATCCCTTTAGAACCCACCACTGTCTGATTCTACTGCAACTAGGCTGGCTAGGACTACAAAATCATCTGTTATGTATTCAACTCACCATTGCCTACAAGCTATTTTACCAACCTAAAATCACTCCTATACTCTCTAACCTCATCATCCCCTACAAAAAAAACTAAATTCACTACGCTCTTCTAGCAAACTTCTAGCCACCATAACAAAGTCCAACAACAAAGCAGGGGATTCCTTGTTCTCTAACACTGTAGGTAAAAACTGGAACCTTTTACCTATAGAACTAACCTTACTTCCCACTCTGCCGCTCTTTAAACAAAACCTCAAAAACCATCTGAAGATCCATTGGTTATGCCCCTGCAGTAACCCTGATTAATCCTTTGACTCATTACTTCTCGCATCTGTTTCTCACTTTTCTTCCTAAACTCTGCTGCATATCCCTGTAAGGACTGGGCTGTAAATAGTATTCCTAAAACAACCTGTTGTACTGTTATTTACCTTTGTATTATATTGTATATCGATTTGTCTTCTACTGTCTGACACTGTTTAGTGTAATACTTCTCTTTATTATTACATTCATATATTTTATCTTTTTACACTGTGTATATATTGTTTATATATTCTGTGTGCTAATATCATAGCTTTTCTCCTCGGGCCTCTACTGAAAATGGAAATACATCCAGCTAGACTAGCCCAGTTAACAGATGTAACATAAATAAATAATAAGTATGATGAGAGATTATTTTATCCTTTTGGTATTATGCTTTTTAATTTTAGCTATGGATTTTTTTCTTTTTGTTATACAGTCTGTTTAATGTTGGATTCCTCCAAGGTGGTTTCCTTTTCAGGTTTGTTTTGGGCTTACTTATTGTAGGCATAGTCATCTGTGTGCAGTCATTGACATGGTTCCACAGAGCTTCTGTGAATAATTCCACATAGGCTGTTGTGTTATCTGTGGTTGGAGGGGCTTGAAAGATTGACAGGTTATTGCTTAATAAATTGTAATTTTTCTTGGAGTAGTTCCTAAATGTGACTAGGTTTTCTGGGATTATAGAACTGATTTTTATTTCAAAGTAGACTGCTTTGTGGTCTGACCTTACCAGAGAGGGCAGAACACTGTGGAGAAGTGCAGTGTTCCTCCATGTTTGTGAATACTAGGTCCAGTATGTTTGTACCTCTAGCAGGTATATGCACTATCTGATCCAGGGAACTTGTATTTACAAAGTCAAGGAATCTCTGTGGTTGCAAATTTTGGGTTATATAGGATATCTAATTTATAAAAGAATAATTACATTCCCCCATGAGTATGGTATTTGGTTGAATGGTGATTGCCTCCAATAGGTTAAAGTGTGCACTATGGGTTTTGTGGAACAGAGATGGTGAGTTAAAACTTGCTAGGATATGGTATGAGATATTGTCTCTGGTGATATGGACATGGAGGAACTCTAGTGCATCATACTATCTAACCATCCTAGAGGTATGCTTGTTACTGATATAGATCAAGATGGTTCCACTTTTATACCCTGTCTTGTAGTTGCTGGTTTAAATGTATGGCAGGCACTGAAGTCTTGCACTGCCAGCTTTACACCATGTCTTGGTACTTGCACCGATGACTGCAATCTCCAAGGTGAGGCGATCTTGGAGAGAGTGGAGCTTCTTGTTTAGACAATTGGCATTGCCTAACAAAGGCTCTATGGGGAGGCAATATTTTAGCCAATATTCAAAAGCCCAGAGGGAACAGCTGCAAATCAACATTGGCAAAGCAATGTGGTTTACTTAACATGTCCTCCCACACTGACAAATATTGTATCCCTCTAGAATGACACCAGAAACACAAACAATTATTAGTGTCAGTTATCTTCTGTTTGTGTTGTAGCATCATCTTTGGTGAAAGTTGACTTCTGCTCAGTGCTAGATACATACCAGTCTTTGACACGTAGTCTGAGAGCTTCATAATGGTTCTCCACATATAGTCTAGGAAGGTACATATCAGGTCATCTACACCTACATGGACTGTGACTGAATCATATTGGTTCCTCTGGTGTAGTGACTTGAGGGTATGTGTAACTTGGTGGCTCCTGGCCCCTGATAGGCTGAAGACCATTATTTTCCCCTTGTTCATTCTGGTGAGTGGAGCATCAGTATGTCATACAATGGACTCCCTTGCCTTATGGGCTTGGTAGTTGAGGCTCCACTGAGTGTGGCTGCATGTGCAGTGTTTGGTGCTGTTACTCTTGAATTCTTTTGCGTTTGATGAAGATAATGTTTGCAGGTGTAATGTAAATGAGGTATTTGGGTTTTTGAAGATTGCACTTAAGTGTCTCAGTATAAGTAGGTATGTATGTGGGATGTGTACTATATATGGTGGGTGTAGTATGTGTGTCTCTGGCAGCCAGATTGTTATACGGAGTGTGTGTATGTGAAGGTTTTGCCACCAGGGACATTGTGTATATACTGCTTTTGTTACTTTAAGGATTAAATGGCTGCCACTGAGCATTAAACAATTGTTACATTGTCACAAGATATCCATATCTATTAAACTGTTTGCAGAGAAATTTGGGACGTGCATGTCCATGATGTCAGGCTCTTTACTCTGTAAGTTACAAGGGTATGGAGTATGAGGGTAAATATTAGGCTGACCAAGGGTGCTTTGGGAACTAATAGCAAGACTAGACTATATAATATAAATTCAGTGAACAGACTAGCTGCTATACACTACCCAAAGTGAGAAGTAGTTGACGTATACTCAGAGTTACTGGTACAGTTTCAAAGGTAGTTTCATAGACAAAAGTTGGTTTCTGTGTGCCAGTTTCTGTGCAGGGCACTAAAACTGCCATTGTGTGATGAATTTGTACATACACCTTTGTACATAGTTTATACAGATACTTAAAATACAGGACACACTTACAGCTTTCTTATGTATTTCCCAATCCAGTTAGACCAGGCCTACATCTACTGCCACTAGATGCAATATCCCTGGCCTCTTAATGCAAAACCACAAAAAAAAATTGTTTGAGAGTACAGTCTATCACAAAACAACTTTAACAAACTAGTAGACAAGGCAATTTCAAGTCAATCAGTCAACAACAAGATAGTTTGAGCAAATGCTGTAATTTCAGCCTTAAATGCAGACAAATGACAAATAAAACAAGAAATCAATCAGCAGTCTATTTTTTTTAAATAGCTTCTACAAGTACAATTATTAAATACAACTACTTAGGTTTTGCATGGATGGCACATAACGCAAGCAAATCACTTTAGAGGCACAGGAGAGGAAGGCAAGCATTAATGAGCTCTGTGGGAATGAGACAAGAGACATACAAACATGCCAAATTTATACAAATCTATATTATATGGTTGACATCCCATATAACTGAATGGCAAAAGATCATGAACAGGAACACTGAACTGTCTTATCCTTCAAAAGACAGTAACAGAAACAGCAGTTTTTTTCCAGGGGGCCATCCATTCCTGCACCCCGACACCTCATGCATATTATATATATATATATATATATATATATATATATATATATATATATATATATATATATACTGATATTGCTCAACATTAGGGAAATGGCAAACACCTGATCTCAAGAAATACTGTCTTTCAAAAATGGTTGTGGTGGTCTCAGTAACTGTCATGATTGGCAGAGATTCTTGTGACATTTTGCTCTATCTAATTAAGGATTCTCCTCCTTTCATCCAAAAAAATCCCTGCACCAACTCATACATTTTATGCCTGTCCTGCAGCTCTCACCTCTACTCATTGGAGGGGATAGCATTTCAAAGGTAAAAGCAATTCTCTTCCTGAAGCCACACCACTACTTCAGAGCTTGATTTGACCACTCAACCTGACATCAGTAAGTAAGAAAGAAAAGGAATAGGAGTCTTGCTGTCTTAAAAGAAGTAAACCACAAGGTCATTCTCTCCATGGAGAGAGAGGACTCAGCTGTGGCATTACAGCAGGATTTTGAGATCCCATCTTCTTAAATAAGAGGGCAGGAAGAACAACAGAATTCGTTAGGTGTATCAACAGACATAAGAAGTAAATGAAATAGGAAGCAAAAAAATAGGGACTGTGAAATTGTTGGAACTGGCAAATTAGTGCAATAGGTTACTTTGATGTTTTGGTCTGAACTTTCAACCAGAAGGCTTCTAGAGCATGATATTTGGCCTGTATCAAAGAATGACTGTTTTTTTTTGTTTTCAATTTTATAGATATATTAATAAACCCCCTTTCTTCCATCACCTCTATCCATATTGCTAAATCATCCAAAAAAAAAAAAAAAACTTTGTCTACTGTATCACAATTTGCTACACTCAAATCTTCCAAAAGTACAAAATAATCAATTTCAGGTCCAACTGTTCCTCTTCCATAAATCCATTGACTTTTTTCCACACAGTTAACTTAAAAATAAAACAGTAAACAGAATACATAGCCAATCCAATTAGTAAACAAAAACTTCAAGAAAAACCTAGCGAAGCTAGAGTTTTCACTTTGTGATTCCATAAAACCTCTTGCAAAAAAGGATAATGAGATAAATGCAAATGGCCCTGTAAGGACATCAGGTGTTTCAGCTGTAAGGCAGTTCTAAATGCCCATGACTTTGTTCTTTTTAAGTCTGTTGTGGACAAACTTAGGCCAATAAAGCCAACCCCTCCTAGCTGCAGGCATGCATGTTTCTTTCTTCTTATTATCTCATTAGCACAGCATAAGTGTACTGTTTGGCTAACTTTTACAAACACATGGTTGTTGCACCCAGCTGATGTCCATAACCATTAAGGTGTTTGCAAAACATCCCATCTAACAACTAAATAAAAGAGTAAACAGGACACACAGCCAATCAAGTTAGAAAAAAATACAAAAAAACTACAAGAAAAACAATGACTCAGTAAGGACATCAGATGTTTCAACTATACGGTAGTTCTAAATACCCATCTGTTATGGATAAATTCAGGCCAATAAAGCCAAACTCCACTAGCTGTGGACATACATGTTTCAGTCTTCTTATGACCTCATCAGCACAGCATAATAGACTGTTTGGCTAACCTTTAGAAACACAGGGTTGTTGTACCCAGCTGATGTCCATAACCATTAACTCATTACATCCGAGTGAGGCCCCCAGGTGCATCTGCAGTTATCTCCTGCTGATGCCTCTAAGCATCAAATATTGCTTATTCATATTTGCATCAATAGTTTCAAAACCATGCTGTGTACAAGGTCATAAAATGTTTCATCTTATAGCTTGCACAATGGCAAACTCAACTGTGTTAAATTTTTACCTCTGTCTTGAGCAAGTAAGGAGATATTAACTTTTGTTTTCATGATTTTAATTTATATTCATATATTTTTTCATATTTTTCTAAATATCTCAACAACCAAGTAACACAGACACAACTCTTTAGCCTCATATGAAAGCCCTCAACTAGATGAATAAAATACAGCTGACAGAATGTGTGTAACTTGAGTGGTTGCTGAGATATTATAAGTTGTTTACAATATATTACAAAAGTAATAGTTACTGTGCTTACTCTGTATTATAAAATTCAGTGTAAGACCTAGAACCTAAAAAAATACTGCCACTATAAAAATAGTTTGGGCTGAAGGGTTTGCCATTTATACTTCTTTCATAACCCCTATGGTTCCAGAAATATGAACACTTGTTTGAAATGTGAGGACATAATTTGATTGTCAAAAGGCTTAGGCTTTACCCATTGGAAGTTACAATGCAAACTTCCTGAGCTCCACTGCAGTGAATGACTTAAGATGGCATTAACTATCATGCCATAATCTTCATTTTCCAACCCTATTTTCTCTTTTTCCATAACATGACTGTTTTAATGTTAATTTATATTCTTCTGTTTCCTCAGTAATCTTTTCTTTAATTCTATTTAATGTTGTCATCTTATTCCAAACATCTTTATACTAATAGAATAACATAAAACATAAATCCAAAATAAATGCAATGACAGTAAATACACTACAAAATTTTCCACCCCAAAACTCATTAATACCTCCTCTCATTTTACTGGATTTAAACATTGTGGGTTATTTTAAGCCTTGCCAATTTCACTCAGAGATGACAATTGCACACTGTCCTTATGCCTGGGGTAAACACCTTGACCATTATACACATCCCCAACTCCTTGGGACAGGAGTTTAGGGTGTGAATAGAGAATATTACTTTAGGGAAGGGGCATGGATTTTTATGTTTAGGGAACAATAAGAGAGTTTAAATTTAAGGGAAGCAAGTTTTAGGGTTGAAGACTTGATTTGGGAACAAGTGGGAGTTTTAGGGTTAAAGTCAGGGTTCTCATAGGACTATACAGTTTAATAGGGTAAGGTGCTGGTGGGCTAAATGGGTAAGTAAGATTGAACAGGTAGGAGTTAAAGCAAATGCCTTTTCAGCAAGTAGCAGTAATCAAGTATTTTGTGAACTACTAACACATGAGAACTTGGGGTAGATGACTCAGTACTACTTCAAACCATTTTTAATGTTTATAATTATTTTAATATCTCTGTTATTCAGTGATATAGGTCTCCATTTATTATATCAGACCAATCTTCCTTTTTCCACACAAGCTTTACTTTTCTATCTACTAATTTTCCAATTATTTAATACTTTGAGAAATATTTATTTCTCACACACACTCTTCCTCTCCCTTTTACTGTGACATTTTCTTATAAAATTTATAACCTAAGCCATCTATACTAGTCACCAATTGATCTTCTACACACCTTAGCACATCTCTTAATTCTTCCAATATATTGATTTCTAACAATTAACTTGAGTCTTTCTTTTTTAAACCTTCTATTTATAATTTATAACTTCCATATAATTCACTCCATCACTCTATACACTATTTCTTTCTGTTTATATACCTTTAGTCCTTCCTTATCAATCATTAGCCTCATACCTTCTTCATGCTTTACAGTTTTTTCTCCTAAAAAGGTAGCACTTCTTGTTTTCTTCCCTTAAGTGGATATGTTTGCTTTAACAACAATCTGTCTGTCTTCTCTTTAGTTTTCCATAAATCATTCTTGCTTTCTTTGAAAATCATAAGGAAGACTTTTACAAATAAATTACTATTAGTGAATTGGATGAAGTAGCAAAGTAAATGTTGATTCAGTATCAGATACAGATAGTTTGTTTGTCTTTTTGGCTTTTCCTGGTTAGGGGTCACCATAGCGGAACTCCAGTCCGCTAATGATTGGCAGTAGATTTTTATGGTGCCGAGTTGCCAGCCTGATGCCCAACCTTCAGCGAAGGCATGCCCATTTATGCATGTCTTTTGGAGGCCACTCGACCAAAGGGAGGACATGCAGACTCCACAGACTCCACACGAAAGGCACTCCAGCTGTGAATCGAACAGGAGAACCTCTTGCTGTGAGGCAACAATGCTACCACTGTACCACCGCGGATATCAGATATGTACAAGAAGTTATGGGACTAGCAAAGAGAGTGTCTTGTAAGCATTTTGAATGAATGGTTGAAGGAAGAGTTTGCTTATGAAGAGTTATGTATTAGAATATTAAGAAAGAAGAAAAAGAAAAATAATTAAATAAAAATTGGAGACCAATCATATAAAATAATACAGAAAAGGATGAAAGGGAGGATGAAGGACATTATGGAAGAAAGTAAATATGGTATAAATAAGAAATGGTTCAAGAAATAGTGGATGGTAGAATAAGCAAAAGAAAGGATGCAAAACTTAAGTTAGGTGATATGCATTTGATACAGTAGGACATGATGCTTTGGAAAAGTATGGAATAGGTAACATAATTAGGAAAGTTTGTATGTCAGCATATCAAAATAATGCAGTGTTAGTAATGATAAATACATGTGCATGTGTTGTTTTAGCTGATAAGGACATCCCATTAGAAGGATAATTTTTGCTTTAGTAATCAAAGTGATAGTGAATGAAGTAGTTAATAAAATGAAGGATACTTCATACATGATACGAAATAAAGTGCTAATAGTAGTTTTTCATATGCAAATGGTATAGTTATGGTTGCTAACAATAAAGTATTGATAAAGAAAGAGTTGGGTTATTTGAACGGATATATATATATAGGAAAAGGGACTTACCTTGAATAAAGAAAAGGATTTGCATGATGTGATAATTTGAGGGATATATTTTTTCAATGAATGACTATCTTTGTTAGGGATAAAATGTGAGGAAATGATGTAGTAAAGAGGCAATGGGAGGGTTTGAAAAAAGAAATGAAAGAAATATATTTTTTGTTGGGGACTTATAGATAACCAGTCAAGAAACAGGTTTATCTTGTGAATTCTGTTTTAATGGGGAAAGAAATCATGTATTTTAAATGTTTATATGATCACTGAAACATATGAAAAATAAATTGTGCAATTAGTGTTTTCTTTCTTTTGGGTTTCAAAATTAAACCTATGAAAAAGAGGTGTGTTGTATATTATTGATAATGAAGGGGTACTGGAGTTATTAAAAACAGGTTTTTATTCTGATTCTTTAAACTTGTATTGAGTATTAAAGTCAGTAAATGAAGAGAATAAACCCTTAATAGTGAAAATGTTTAAATATAAGTATAAGATATTTTGGAAGATTATGAGAATATGAAAAAGAGATAAAGATTATATAAATTAAGAAATTAAAAATTATCAAGGAAAACACTCACAAGGAAAATGAAAATTGTTGATATACAGTAGAATAGAAGGATGTGGTATAAGGTGAATAAAACAATATTATTATTTAAATCAACAGAAAATTTGCCAGAAGAAGTGATAAAAGCCATTAATGTAAGAAAAAAATGATAAACTATGATAGTAAAGTGTCAGGATTTCCTATGGAGACTGGTTATAAATAAGTTACTGGTAAACAGGAATATGCCATATAAAAAGAATGCCGAAAGGGTGTGTTTATTTTGTGGGGTTGAGTTCTTTGAAATGTAAAGAGTGACTATGCTCTGGAAAAAGACTGTGTGAAGATATTTTTTTGAAAGTAGTAATGACAGAAACAATATAGATATGAATATCATTATGCATTAATATTATAACAAGAAGAAGAAAGAATATGTGAGAAGGGTAAGGAAGAATTTATTTTATGTATTATGGGTCACTTGGAATGAAAGACTGAATGACATTTTCTTTATTGGGAAATGGATTTTGCCTGATATGTTGTGTAAAAGTAGATTATGGTTGTGGAAGAATGATCGGGGAAATTATGGAGGAATAATAAAGATGATGATATATAGGAATGCGTAGACATATGCCTGTAAATATGTATATTATGTAAATATGTAAATAATGTTTTGTTTATGTTGTGTTAATTAAAGGAGCCATGCTCTTTTTAAAAGGTATCTTAGGTTAATTTATATGATCCTGAGCTACCATCAACTCAAGAGAAGGGATCTCAGTTTAACATGTCATCTGATTTAGGACACATTGAAGAGTACGCTGAGCTGCAGTATCAGAAATCTATCTACATTGTGTGGGTATAGAACCCACAGCCTTCTACACCAATGTTGAGTGTGCTATACATATCTTTACAAAGGTACAAAGTAAATTCCTGAGTGAAATCTATCATATAATTTCTGTCCATTTGCACTGTACAGCAAAATTCTTTTTCATTCTAATTCCAGTTATTTCTACCATTTGTATTTCAGACTTCATTACCTCTTGGAATGGCTGAAGTGGCAAGCCCTTTAACTTTTTTTCTTGAAATATATTTTATTAAAATTTTGAAAGAGAAAAGTTTACAAGAATGAAAAACTTTAAAATGTTATAGAATAAAAGAATAAGATGAATCATGATTTTAAGGAACAAATAACATTATAACTATTTACATGATGTACAACAAGCCTGAGATCAAAAAAGTAGTGAGTGAAACAAGGCAATTACAAACCAAAAAATTAATGAGTGAAACAAGACAATTACAAAAAAAAATCCTAACATCAGTCTAAGTAATTAACTAGATTAAGATGTCGACTCAAAAAGGGCAAAAACATTCAACCAAGGATTGTTCCTTAATTTGTTTGGATAAATTCTTCTCTCTTTTACTTTAATTTCTTTAACTGCAACCTCCTGTAAGAGAATAAGAAAGTCTTCAAATTTTGATTCTGAAGTAAATGTCAAATTCCACATAATAGATTTTCTATCCACAGCAAGTATAGTCCAAGTTAAATAAGAAAAATCTTTATTTTGTGTCTCTGTTTCTAGAATATTAAAAAGAGCTATTACTTATGTTAATATGAATGTATCATTCCATAATGCTTTAAAAAATCTTGAATTTTTACCCAAACATTTTTAACATAAAACAATCAAGAAACATATGTGACCAATTAGTCTTAATTTGTTTATTACAACTCTTAACAGCCAGGAAGATTTTCTTTTCTCATTTTAGCAAGTCTTACTGGAGTTAAAACAAATTTCCAAGTAAATATACTCAAATAAAGGGTCCAAGATTTATTTTTAGCAGATGAAAGAAGCTGAGTTTTATTTTGATCAGTGAATACTATATATTATTCTTTAGAAAAAAAGTTGCACAAATTATCTAAGCTCAAATAATCTTTGGCTAGCATTTGATATATTGCCAAGATTAAATTATTAAGTTAACAATGTCCATAAATAATTTCAAATTGAATTAGTATCCATTCAGGAAATTCAATTAAAGTAGAATTAGATAAAAAAGAAAACTCAATTTGAAATGTTATTAAAATTAGTTGAAAATATTTTAAATCATTATTTTTATATTCAATTCTAAACACATAGATGTAATAGATTTGCATGTAATCCCTTCTGAAGAGTTAAAATATGAGGATGCATTTTATTCATAAAAAAAAATTATGAAAAAGAATTTAGAGACTCACACCTGAATTTATAGTATGAATTATTCAGCATTAGTCTTTTAAAAATGTTTAAGATTGAATTTAAATAAGTAGAATTAGATGGAGAATTTGTAGAAATTTGAATATATTTGCAGATAAATATCAAGAAAGGATTGTATAATTTAAAATGTATTGAGTCTAAAGAGTTTAGTTTACTCACGTTCAATAATTGCAAATGTAAGATTTTTCCAATTAGATATGTAATTTATATCCAGCCAATTAAAAAACATTTTAATAATTGCCACTTTTGCATATGTTTATTAGGAAAGTTCACAACTCCATGTTTCCAAGGTCTGAAGGGATGACATATTCAATCTAGATTTATTTGGATACCATAAAAAGTTCATAATTTATTTATTGTTTTGATTTTCTTGTTTGGTGGTATATAAGAGATTGTGTTATGCATAAAATCTTTAGAAATAAAGACATTTTAAATATTTGTAGACTGTCTTCAAATAAAATGTATATTTTATTCCAAGAATTTATAAAATTAGTTAAAGAAATGATGCTTTTTCATTGTTTCTTTTGTAATATTGGAACTGTGAATATCTCAATATAATTATTAGATTCTTTACACAAAAATGAAATAGCTGTATTTATTGGATTTTTCTTATTAATAAAGATATGATTCAGTTTACAACTATTAAAGTATATATTAGATTTTTTTTGAAAATTTTCAATTATTTTCTTAAGTTCTTTTAGTGTTTCTGGAGTATTTTGAATTGTTAGAAGGATATCATCAGTGAACATTATTTTGCAGTTATAGTCCTTCTTAAATTCTAAGCCTAAAATGTTGGTAATTGAATTAAGGATTGCAAATATTTCAATAGCTAAATCAAATAATAATGGGAGAGGGGGCAACCATGTTTAGTTCCTTTGGTTAAATGTACAAAATTTGAAGTATCTGAACCTAATTCTACATATGTATTATTATTATTATTATTATTATTAACAATTAACAACTTAATAAAATTAGAAGGAAAATCAAACATTCGTGGTACTTAAAAAAAATAGTCCCAATGCAGAGCATCACATGCTTTTTCAATATCTAAAGTAAAACATAAAGATTCAGTTTTCCTATTATTCATCACATCAGTATAATTAATCTTTTAATGTTATCAGAAGTTTGTCTTTTGTGAATAAATCATAATTGATCTAAACTAATTATTGCTGATAAAATTCCTTTCATTCTATCAGATAAATTGACATGAATCATTTATAATCTACATAAGTAAAGACATAGATGTATAGGAAGAACATTCTTAATGGTATGTACCTACTTTCACAATTGGAGTGATTAGTGAGTATTTCCACAAAGGAGGTATTTAATCTATATATTTTAATTTTGAAAAACGTTTGTAAAATAATTATAATCTTTTGGGGAAATAGTTTACATAATTCAGCTATTATTCCATCGATTCTAGGAGATTTAACTGATTCAATAACGTTTATTTTTTTTAATAATTTCTTATAAAGAAGTAGATTTTAATATTTTTTGAAGGAGAAATCTTCCTAACTAAAGTGTTATCAATATTAGATAATTCATTTTTCCCTCTATTCATTTGTGGATTGGTTAAACATGAATAACAATTTATAAAATGTTCTATTATATTACCAATATCTGAGTTTAATTTATTTGTAAAGGGTTTTTTACTTCTTTAATATTATTATCATTACTTTTTTTATTTTATTCTTTTGGTTATACTTTTTATATGTCTAGGAGACCTTGACTAAAATACTGTCTTTAGCTTTTCCAAAGCTAACTCAGTTTTATGAGATACTATTTCATTATATTTATTATTTAGATTTCTTACCAAATATTTGTTTTGTCCTGAGTAGTTATTTTTTAATATATTTTCTTTTAATTTTAATTGTATAAATATTTATTTTCCATTCTTTTAATTTATATTTATATCAAGAAATTATTTTACCATAAATATATGGTTTGAAAGAGTCTCAAATTATTGTTGAATTTATTCAGGAGTTTCATTAAATAATAAAATGTTGCCAATCTCCTCTAATAAGTATGCTTTATATTCATTATTTTTAGTAATAAATGATGGAAGTCTATTAATAAAAGTTAAATTTTTAAATTCTATTTTTCTTTTTAAAATTAATGCATTGTGATCTTAGAAAGGACAAGGTATATATTGAAGTTAGTTATTATAGATGTAATATTCTGAGCAATCAATAACATATTGATTCTCATTTGAGTACCATAATTAAAAGAGTAATTGGTGAAATTTAAAGAATTTTTATATTTGAAATGTAATGCATCTTTAATATTTAAAGTATTTTTCATTCTTTGAGAGATTTTGCTATAGGAAGTAATTTTGAATTTCCTACCTAAATTTGATTCACTATCATATAATATACAATTAAAATCACTACCTAATGTTAAATTACCCTTATAATTATTTATTAAAACATCCAGATGTTTGTCAGGTATTTTAATTTCCTTTCCAGGAAAACAATATAAAATTACTAAAGTCCAGATCCTATCACAGTATTTTATAATAAACCTGTTTATCTTCATATTTAAATACAATTTGAGGCACTTAAATCTCTTTTTTCTATAATATTGCTACTCCTCTTTTTTGGATTTAAAGGCTGGATGAGTTAAGGTTATATATTTATTAAAGTTCACAAAATGAGTGCCTGTTTCCTGAGAAAAAATGGGTTTCCTGACAAAATAAGACTTGTGGTTTATTAAGTTCTAAATATTTTTGTAAATTTGCCCCCTTTTTAGTATTATTTATTCCATTAACATTTAATGATAATACATTTATTTCCATATTCTAAAGAGAAGAAAAGATGGTTTATTAGAATTAACTTTAATTTTGTAATTAATATGTTTAAACAAAAGAATGTCTCAGGCAAAAGAAAGAAAGTAATAACCCTAATAAAATAACATATTATTTTCCATAAAACCTAGCCATGGAATAACTATTATTACTAATCGTCCTCTGAGAAGACAGTATCTAAAGACTCAAGTATTCAATAAGATACTGGGAGACCTCTGCAGTAACAGATAAATTATGTGAATTTAAATATAAAATTAATTTGCATGTAAAATAACCCTGAAAGAAAAAAGCAAAGAAACAATGATAATAAGTACATTTTCTGAATTAATAATACTCATATTTCTTCCTTCTACAAACTTAAAGTCCATCTCAAATCCCAGCAGTATGTTAACATTATATATCAGTTTGTTCTGACAGTTTGCTAACTAAATACATTATCATCATAACAGAAGTGTGTCAAAACACTTTATAAAATATAGTGAAAAAGCAAGAAATTGTCAGTGAAACCATTCAGTTCAAATAGTATCACTGGATTTTCTGTATACAGTCAGATCACTTATATAATTATCAACCTCCTTGTACTTGGAAGTGATAACAGCTTTTATACTGAAGATTCTATTTAAAACATAAGCATGTTAACAGAACTGATATCTAATAAAACAAGTCAGATGTTTGTATCTATCACAACTAGCAAAAGAAAAAATGTGAATAAATTCAGTTCTAAGGGGAAATGAACATTGGTAAGGATGACAATACAAAGAAGTTTGAAAACCTTGTTAAAAAATTCTATTTCCATGTATATATATCTTGCTATTTTTTCAATTAACATAATTATGTGATAATTATAGTGATTCCAAATACGGGACCAACTCATTATGCCCGTACATGCATGTCCAATTAAAAGCAGTGACCTTTGATGGTATTGGAATAACTTTTGACACTGACTCAAATTCTGTTGCTGTAAATTTCTGATGAGCCAACAAATCTGGTTGGAGTTTTATAACAGACAGAACAATTTATGAATTATAAATGCAGGACAAATACAGACAAATGTCATAGTAAAATTTGTATATCATGTATGATCATGAATTATGCATGCAGCAAATGAATATAAACTTTTATATTGCATTAACAAGGCCACAAGATGGAAGTCTTAGTTAATGTTAATTATAACATAAACTCACATTTTGCTTGTATACCAAAGGTTTTCATATCTTCCAGCATTAAAATTCTTAATCATCATAAGTCTATTGCATAGACTGTTATATTTGCAATATTATAGACTTACATTATATTTATCATCTTTTCTCACAATCTAATGTCTGTCAACTCAATAATCAGACTGTATGAAATATCTACAAACTGTCATTGGGGAAGTTGCTTTGTATTCTGTAAGGACTAAATCTTTTCTAGCCATAGACTTTAATATGCTATATATTTCTGACCTGTTTTGTAAGACAGAATTGATCAGATGGCATGAGATGGGCAACAACTCTTTGGAAAAAGAAGATTTAGGTTTACTTTTGATAATACTTCAATTCTGAGATCTACTATAGTATTCTATACTCCATTACTATACTGTATTATATAATTATATATATATATATATATATATATATATATATATATATATATATATATATATATATATATATATATATATATATATATATATATATATATATATATATATAGTATAGTGTACTATAAAAAAAATTAATACACATAAGTTATTGTACATTTCTACAGATTGTATATATAGTGCAGCAGCATAGCTAACATTGGAAGGCCACATGTTATTTTGCAAATATGAACCTTTCAGATAATGTGGCACTTTATTTTATTTTATTTTACATTTGTTAACCGGGGGTATTTGACTGAGCCGGAAAGGCCCTTTTCAGCAGAGGCCTGGGGAGAAAAGCGCAACACAGAAAAATTACAAATACATGTCGATATTTAGACATGATCAGTATGCACACAAATTACAATAGACATGTTTTTACAGTGGTATGCAGCACAACAGTTACAGTAAAGAGAGCAAACAAGAAAATATTAATTTAAAAATAAAGGTAATTACTAGATTTGTGGTGTACAGCTGAAATTTGGAACATAGGTAGAATACATGCATAGTACACAGGTACAGTACATACATTATACATTAGCCAGAGTTTGTGAGTAAGAGTGAAAACTATTATCAAGTACTCTAGGTTTATTATGTGTACCTTATCTGCTTTCTCTAGCCTGGGGAGCAGTCATGGCACTGCCAACTTTGCTTGAGATGTTTCCTAATGAGGTTTTTAAAGGAGGCTTTAGACAATGTGTTCTGTATGCTAGTGGGGAGAGAGTTCCATTTTTTAGCCACTGAACTGCTATATAGTGTATCTCCAAAGCTATTGTAGGTGTTGGTGACTTCTAGTAGTTGTTTGTTTGATGATCTACGAGGCCGTTTAGCTAAGTGATGTTGTACTAGGTTTTTGTGGGCAGGACACTTATTGGGGAGGTAATAGTTAGAATGACAGAGGCAGAGCTGATTGTAGGTTAAGAGATTGAGCAGTACAAGCCAGTGGCACTGTCTCAAAGCAGTACAGTGATGATTTCTACATCAGCAATTTGCAGCAAAGCAGGGCATTTTGTTATAGCAGACTTCCATTTTGCTTAGTTCAGTTTTGTTGAGATTAGTCAGAATTGGAGATGCATAGAGTAGGGTGGGCAGAAGCTGGGAGTGAGCAATGGCTGATCTTATGTTGTTGGTAAGAAATGGTTTGATACAGTAGAGTGATCCCAGTTTGTCATGTATTTTATAATAGTTAAGTTGAGATGACTATTAAATTTTATGTGGGAGTCTATGGTTATTCCCAATAGCTCAGCCTGTGCCACTGGAGCGATTGGAGTAGCATTTGTGGAGTAGATAGTGAATTGACTGTTAGTGTTTTTCTTAGCACTGGTTATAATCATAAACTGAGTTTTCTTTGGATTGAAGATAAGATTGGCTTTGGTAAGGTAGTTTCAATGTCAGAGAATGCTAGTTGAGTTGTTTGCAGGAGTGTGGGAATATTTTGTGTAGCACAGATTAAGGTAGTATCATCTGCATACTGAATGATAGATGCATGCTGTGTGCTGCTATGTAGGTCATTTGTGAAGACTGCGAATAGTAGTGGCCCTAAGACAGAACCCTGTGGGACTCCTATAGTTATGGGCAGCTGAGGCGAGAGAGAGAATTTTCCCATTACACAGCTTGGTACCTGTCAGTTAAGTAGCTTTGGAACCAGGTAAGAGTGGAATTTGATAGGTGATATTGGTTTAGTTTGTTTAGCAGGATGTGGTGCGAAACTGTGTCAAATGCTTTGGACATATCTGAAAAAAGAGTTGACACCTGCAGTCCTTAGTTTTTTAAATGGTTTAGTGGGTCTGTGAAGCAGAGGAGGGCTGTAGTGGTACTATGGGCAGGTCTGAAACCATGTTGAGTGGGTGACAAGATGCTGCTGTCTAGCAGATATTTTTAACACCTGGGTATAGATGCATTTTTCTAGTATTTTGGCCCAGAGTATAGCAATGGGTCTGTAGATATTAAATTCAGTGTGATGTCCCGCCTTTATGTATGGGTGTAACATAGGTTATTTTCCAGAGTTTGGGCACATAATTTTCAACAATTGATCTGTTTATGACAGTGGAGATTGGGATAGCAAGAGCATCTGCTGTGAGTTTGAAGAAATAACTGGGGAGTAGGTCGGCTGCTGTTGATGAGATTTTTAGTTTGGGGAGCATGCTTTTGATTGAAGTGATGGCAACTGTTTTTAGGGTAGAGCTTGTATTAGTGTTGTTTGTGTTGGGGGGACAGTGAGGTTGGACCTGTCATGTGATACTAAGGATTGAGTTCACAAAGTGGGAGTTGAATTGTGTTTTAGTGTCATTTTGTCCAGCCTAATGCATTTTTCTGCTGCTGCCTCTATAATATATATTATAGATGTAATCTCATATTAATTCAGATGGTTCTAGATGCACTTGTCTTTATCAGACAAATGAATATCCTGAAAGAATGGATAAACACAGCAAGCACAGTTAGTTACAAAGACTAGTTTAAAACTAAGTGATAATTTATTCTTAAAATGAATCTTATAGAGCAAAAAAAAGTTTGAAAAAAAAAAAAAAAAAAGGGCAATGTGCAAGTTTTCAGTTTCAGACTGTCTGTTAAAGATATTTATCTATAACAATGATGCTGTTTACACCTTCATTTTCTTAAAATGAATGAGGAGCTTTGAGGCATCATGCACCTCCCACAAAAATGAAACAAGCCAACTTTGAAATATTTTCAATATATGGAGCTAGTTTAATTTAACTGTGAAACAATATGAATTATTGGTCAAATTATTCATTGCAACCTATATTTAATTTGGTTCTGATTATATGCTTATTTGTTGATCTTTGCCATGCATTCCTTAAGCTTAATCAAAAAGCATGTCTGTTGTAGATGTCTCTGATAGAAAAATGTAGTGCAAGGAAATTTTCTGACTTACTCAATAAAAAAAAATTATATTAAATATATTAAATGTATAATTCAGACAAATGTGTCAGTCTGAATGTCAAAGAGATCAAACACTGTAGCCTCATAAGCATAGAAGTCATTTGGCAGCACTTTGAAAAACTTGTTTGATCAAATATATTACTTAGACTATGTTTTAAAGTAATAGAAAAAGGTTGAATTTCTTGTTCAGAATAAGAATTCAGCCTCTACCCTATATTTAAAAATATTCAGACAAGAGAACTCTCTGGACATTCCACAAAAATCTGTGATAATAACTACCATACTCAAAGTGGGAAAATCTCCCCTCGAGCCAAATGAGTGAAGCTCATAGCCACTAGTATTTTCAAAAGACAAGCATGGACCATGAACAACCACCACTTTGCAAACTCTCCATTGATCAAAACAATACAAATGCTCCAGTCCAGTTCATTGTAATAATCCTACATAAATCCAATAACATACCTCTCTTGTCCATAAACAAATACAATGAATACTTAAGAAATAATCAGTAGTCATTAAAAAAATGAAGTCCCTCCCACTTCCTGTTTTACATCAGCTTTATCAAGCAAGTAAAAAACAGTGAGATTAATATTTTTAAATGGCAACTAGTATAATGATTCTATATGTAATGCAAAATTTAGACTGTTAATTTATTTTCCTTTTCCTCTTATAATTAAGAAAGTTAAAATGCATCTCATGCACTCATATAAGATACAAAAGAGTGCAAAAGGTGAAAAAAAAAGAAGCAAACCGCTTTAAATGCAAAGTAGACATAAGTTCTTTGACAGATTATTATGAAACCAGGACAATAATAGAAAATGTTGCCTGATATAACAGTGATGTGACAAAAAAAATATATATTTTAAAAGATGTAAGACAAATTAGGATGCTACTCTCATATTATTTTTTTAGAAGATGTGCCTTTGTAAATTTTTATTTTTTGTTTCTTTTTCTTTACATCTGACCAACTGTCCTTCTCTGGTGACCTTTTACAGGTAGTAGGTGACCAATCCATATCATCTTAAAAGGAAATTATGTCATTATTTTTGATAAAGGAGAGAGCTTCTTTTGTGGTAGAAAAATATTCTAGTACCAGAAGACAGTTGAGTTTGATTTTTGCAGGAAAGATAAGTTGTGATTTGATATTATGTTTAAGATGCTTTATTAATGGCCATATTTTCTGTCTAAGCTCCATAGCCTTGGATGACTAGTCATTATCAAATCTGTTAAACGAATGATCAAATTTTATTGGAGCTTTTGACCAGGGAGATTTTAACACCAGTTCTGTGTCCAAACAGGATAAAAATTTGTCAATAATATATCTTGGTTTAGATGTAGTAGTAATAGTAGCTGATTTTTTCAATTGACCTGTATGGTCTTTAGAAACTTTGTTGTAGAATAAGTACTTTAGGAATCCATACTGTTAGAAGACAGACCATGTAATTACCCTCTATTTTTTCTGGTAGACCAAAGATTCTTATGTTATTCCTTCTCTCTATGATCTCCAAATCAGGTAGTTTCTCTATCAGCCAGGAATTTTGATATGCTTTTTTTAATTGGCATTTGAGATTCATTTTTCAAATGCCAATTAAAAAAAAAAAAACATTTCAAACTGCGGTGGTGGTGCTGCGGCAGCGTTGTCACCTCACAGTTAGACATTGCCCGTTCAATTCTCAGTGAGAGTGTCTTCTGTGTGGCAACATGCGTGAACGGGCATTCCTTCATTGAAGGTTGTGCATTAGGCCCAGCAAGCGAGCACATAAAACTCTATTGCCAATCATTAGCGGACTGGAGTTCTGCTGTGGCGACCCCTAACCAGGAAAAGCCGAAAGACAGAAACAAACAATTTGAGATTCATTTTTCTTAAGTCTAGTGCCAATATCAGATAGTGCGTTTTCAATATCTGAGACTTTTGTTTGAAGCTGTTGAAATAAGTCTTTGAAAATATTAGCTTGTTTTAAATTATTTTCTTTTACATCTTGAAGATTTTCTTGAAATTCATCTGTCTTGCAGTGCTGATATCACCTGATGTAATTCATTCTTAATAGCAGAGTCTGTATGATTATTTTTAGTTGGTTATCTTTCAGATTATTAGAGACTCTTCCCTTGAATACTTTGACAGGAAATTTTCTTTGAAAAAATACTAGTCTTTAGAATATGGCAGAAAAAGTAGTTAGAAAATGTAGAGTTTGAACAGAGTGGTAAATTAATATTTTTTTCTGTCAATAATTATAAAGGAGTGTAGAGCTCTGAAAAGAGCTGTGCCATCTAGGCTCTGCGCCTGCAAGTCCTTTAACTTACCCATCATTTCCTGAACATTTGCAAATATTAAGAGTCCACCGGCAAATTAAACTTTCGTATAGATGAAATAGTCTACCTATATTTTATCTCTGGGTATTTCCATCTCTGACAGTATCTGCAATCAGCAGCATCTACTGAAAAGTTGCATCAAAGTAAACCTGATTGGCAATCACCATTTAATCAGTTGCTGCTAATTTCTTTCCTGGAAGCTGTAACTGTCAATGTGCATGTTAATTATCATATGAGGATATAAACTACACCAAAATCACCCAGAGTTTACCATATGATGTTTATGACACTTATGTTAACATCATAGACTTCTTTGATCCCTAATGCTGGTGTCATAAAACCTGTCTATTTCATCTTGTTTTTTTACAAAATACATTAAATCTAGTACCTGTCCCTTGAGCCTCATAATCAATTACAGCCTGTGTTTGCTGATCATATTACACTTAACCATCAAAAATTATTGTCATATTTACTTTAGATACATACTACAGAAATGATGTTACCATGAAATATAAATAACTAACCTTATGACATGGAGAAAAAATGGGAGATATTCTTTTCCAGTCTTAATTTTAACTTTTGTGTCCTAAGTGTTTTGGTCCTGCATATTTTCAAGAGAACTACTTATTGCCCTATATCTCTCCCTGGCAACTCATATCAGCAGTTGAAGGGATGGTATTTGTTTAGATGACTCAATTGAAATGTGAAGTAGTAATTTAGTTGCCTTCCTGACACAATACCTTTATAATAAGCAACCTTTACTGATTCTGGTATGCATGACTGAAGCACGTTTGTGTGTGTGTGTGTGTGTGTGTGTGTGTGTGTGTGTGTGTGTGTGTGTGTGTTTTAATTATATGGCACTTATACTTTTAAAACATGCTAATAATATAAAGAATATAAAGAAAAAAGGCCATTCTGCTCAGATATAATTTAGCAATAACCCGCCACTGGGTATGGGTTAACCCTGAGATACCCACATCTGGGTGTGCGCACATCCCTGAGTGGGTTATTTTTATTATACATCAACATTATTTAAGAAAGAAAGTGCTTATCTTTCTTAAATAACCTTTTTGTATAATGGTGTATTAGTGTCCTTCTGCGTAGTTCATATTTTATTGATGTACTATATGTATGTATGTATGATGCATATGTCCGCACATTTGCCCAGTTTTTCCATGCAGTACTAGGGAGCTGCTATGAGAGAGAGCATTTACGTGTCAGTATGCCTCTCAGTTTGTTTCTCTCTCTCTCTGCTAAGGTCTGGATAGTTGAAAGGTAAGGTTATAAACATTGCAGTTAGGTGTATTAATACTACTATACCATTTAACCATCTAAGATTTTGCTGAATGTCCCTTTTTTTGTGTGTGTGTGTGCATGTGTGCGTGTACATGTGTGTTTGTGTGCGCGTGTGTATGTGTTTTTGAAGTATTTTGATGGGAAGTAAAAAAAATACTGTTGTGAAATATGGGGCAAGACAGAACATATCTTAATAGACAGACCAGCCGCTCAACTGTAGTTAAGGAACTGGACATCTTTCTATTATGATATGCTCAATTTACAATGACCATACTGATTGGGGTTTCCAATCATTATGCACATTTTTGGAATACTAAAGAATTTTCATTGTATACTTCTAGAGCAAAATAGAGTAATCCTGGCAGGTAAACCATTACTGTTGTAGCCAACAATTGACAAAACAAATCAAAGCAATGGTAAAGTGAAGCACAACTCCACCAGATACCATCCAATAAAATAAATAAAACGTATTGTTAGGTTAGTGCTTTCACCACTAATGTGGCTTCATCAGACCATCAACGTAAACTAAAAAGGCAAAATATTACATTTAAATACTTACATAAATGCTTAACTTTTTGAAAGGCTAATCCGTTCACTATTGGGCTGACTATGCGCGTGCACGTAGGATGAATGACGTCAGCTATACTGGTTGAATGGTTGAATTATTCATTTAAACACACAGAAATGTCATACTCACTCCTAAATGGCTAGATATATATCTTATGTCCATATTGATAGCTACCACTAGAATACAGTTACTAAAATTATACCAATACAAATCCTAATATGCACTTATAGATTAGTGCATATTAGGATTTGTATTGGTATAATTTTAATAACTGTATTCTAGTGGTAGCTATCAAAAGTGCATATTAGGATTTGTATTGGTATAATTTTAGTCTCAACTTGGTTATTATGGATTGGATTTTGGGGGGCATGGTAGCTGGGTTGCCTTTTATGTGAAAAGGTTAAGCAGAGGGTTTGGTCAGTGGCCTGTGCTACTTTGAGTGGATGTGGCATCTATGGGTCGGTAGTCAGAAGGATGTGTGTGTCTGGGTTCCCTTTATGGTTAAGTGAAGGGCTGGATAGAGCATTTGTAAGGAGGGGAAGGAGGTTCATTTTGATTTGCATTTGTTACAGCTGTGACCAGAGGTGTTGGGTTGGGGGTATAATTTGGGGGATAGGTTTTGTGGCTTAGATGACAGGGAGGATTATTAGATTATTTTAACTGTTTAGTCAACTGGTGTTTTGCTAATTATATGACAGGGTTTTGGTTGATGGGGATCCAGTTTGTTCTGCAGTGGATGGGTACCCCGAATGATGTTTGGCTTAGTGGTTAGGTTGTTGGAAATTTTGGTAAAAATGAGGGAGAATACCCTGGTCAGGCTGGTGGGCAGAGAAGAGGGACATGTTTGCCCTCCTCTGTTCCCTCTCTGGTGTTGGATGTTTATTCCAATAAGTTGGGAAAGGAAAGTGAGCAGTTGGAGGCAATAAGTAGTAAATATAAGTGAGCGGAGGTGAGGATGCTGCTTATTGGGTTGGAGGGGGTAATTCAGTAAATGGTATATGAAGTGAGTTGTTGGACACTCCTTCATAAGTAAAGGACTTGGGATGTGTAATTCAGTAAATGGATATGAAGCGAGTTGTTGGACACTCCTTCATAAGTAAAGGACTTGAGATGTGTAATTCAGTAAATGGATATGAAGTGAGTTGTTAGATACTGCTTAATAAGTAAAGGACTTGTTGGGATGTGTAATTCAATAAATGGATATGAAGTGAGTAGCTGGCCACTCCTTCATAGGTAAAGTAAGTTTGAAGAGGTATGAATGCTGCTTACTGGGTCAGGATGAGTAAAGTCACACTGTCCTGATTAACATTACAGGGATGTTTATGCTGTGATTAAAATCAGGTGTACTATGTTCAGTTGTAATTAATAATATTGGTTATTAAAGCCATGTTATGGAAGTTTAATAAAGGTTGTCGAATGTCATTCGGTGTGATGTGTTTTACTGAAGGGGACCAGGACAATCATATTTCTCTCTTTTTTTATTAAATCTGAAGGAGTCTCAGGTGTAAATGCATTCCCCTGAAAGGGAACTTCTTCAGCATTAAAACCATGATCACATGGCTGGATTCAGCAGTAAAATGTACAACATGATTAATATATATTTTACAACAGCACAGAGAACCCAAAAAAAAAGGTCAGAAGTAATTTCTCCTGACACTCTCCCCCAAACACACATACACACATCACATCACTTACAAGACAAGTCAAAAAAAGCTGAAAATGGTTTTAATTTTCTTCTGCCTTTCCTCACAAACATTATTAATGTATCACTTTGCATCTTGTACCTCCCTATCTTTTATCCATAGGCAGGTTTATGCAGTTCCCTTTTCTTTCATATTTTTAACTAATGCAATCATATTTTCTGAAACCTTAGAATAGGACCCAGAAGCAGGTGTTATATATTAAATGGCATTTTATATTAAAATTTGCAACCAGCAAAATATTGATAAAAAATATATACAGAAATGTATAAAAAATTTTAATTTTTGTTGACATGTACTTTTAAAAAAAAGATCACGATAGATATAAAATGTATACAGTCAAAAGAACAAGATCTGAACTGACCATATGCATCATATCTATTTAGACAACCGACGATAGGTACTATTGCAAAAGTATATATGCATTATATCTGATTCACTGTGGACCAGATTCAATAAAGCCTACACTACGTGCACACTAAGTGTACACAATATGTATTCAAGAACATTTTTATCACATTTTTTTGTGCTTCCCAGTCTCTCAGAAAGATTACATTAAGTGTACATGCAGTCTACACTTTGCGGTAACCTTTATGAATACCAGTCGATATCTAAAACTGCAAGAATATCAGTAGGAAACATAAAATTAGGAGGAAGAAGGTGTGAGCTATGTCTGTTTTATCTTTTCACTCAGAACGATGTAAACTTAGTGTACACTTAGTGTAGGTGTTATTGAATCTGCAGCTATTTTAAAAATGCACGTTTTGTAAATTTCTATGAATGGCCGAATATTATGGTTTTCCTTAATAGTTTATATTTCATCAGCTTCTACCAATATTTAATTTTGCAAATATCTTTAAAGAACATTTGTTTAGTTGACTTGTAGTACCTGAAAAATGTAATTTTATTTTTTTATATTAATTAGAGCATATGAAGGTGATGATGTTATACTGCAACAACAAGCTACTTAGTCATTCTCAAGCTTTTTAATATTTGTTTTCTTAAAAGATATACACATAACATTTCATTTTCACTGCTGTTTTTAAACTCAAAGGAGTACAGAGACAAGCTTATTCGTTCAGTAGGTAAAGATACTTTCTTATCAGCTTCTTTCTTTCCATGCAGTATTTCATCTGACACAGTTATTTACTTATATACTGGCCATCTGTCACTTTTATTCAGTGGTTTAAGGCTATGATCTGTTAGTAAGTCTTATCCTGTAGTTCTGGGTTTGGCCACTTCAGTTTCTACTTTCAAATTCTGTAACACTAAGCAAGTCACATAACCTGAAAAGTGCTCCTTTAAAGAGATAACTAGCGATACAGATACATTTAACTGTAATATCTCCAACTGATATTGTTATACTACTAACATTTTGTACAATCTGCACTGCACAAGACTTTATTGCTCACCATGTTTGATTTACACAAACAAATTCATTTTGCCTCATTATAGCAGTAATGTTGAGCCGGGAAAAGACGAAAGAAGAAGATAGCAGTAATGTCGAGCACTTTAATATAAGGGCAATGTGTTGTTTTACAAAAAACAGGAAATATTGTTCTGTTGGATGTGAAACATATGTTAATTACAGGGTCTATATTAGATCACCGAACACTTAAAAAAGCGAACAGTGATTAATCGACCCTATGTAAGCGAAAGCTTACAATGTCAAACTGTCAGAACAGAATCGCTGTTCCAACAAAAAAACAAAAAACACTTTAAACATTACATTAAGTAGGGGGCTTCACCCTCTACACCCCCTGATGAGGAGGGCTGCACCCTCCTCACCCCCTACTTAAATATACCAACTCCGAGACTGACTACAGTGCTGAAAACAGAAAAGTAACGAAGAGGCCAAGCGAATTCTTTCCCAGGGAAAGAATTCACTTAAAAGCTGCTTCGATATTTTGTCATTTCAGTCTTTTAAGTTTGACCAAGATGCATTCGAAAGAATGCATCTTCGGTCTTCTAATAGGAACCCTTAATTACATGGATTTATAAAAGAAGTAGTGAGACAGTTTAGTGCATTAATGAGGTCCAACAAGTTATGGATTATATATACAATTTTGCCAAGAGGAAAGTGTTAAAATGTGCATGTGGGATACAGTAAATATACAGATGTATTTATTTAATTACTTGGCTATGTGCAAGTAAAAGTACAATGAACTCAAAACTTTTCAAAAAATGCAAATCTGAGATTAACATCAATGAGACCCAATTCTTTGTCTTGAGTTGTTATGATATTATTTTCAGTGTATCTGTTGCAAAGAAATATTGAACTACCTTAGTTTTTGTTTCTGTGACAATGCCTGCTAAATTTCTATATATACAAATATTCCAAGATAGTGCATCATGCTCATATTTCTGCAATCGCTTTTATTCTGCTACTTGCTTCCTTCACATCTATTTCCCTACAGGAATCCATTCATCTAATCATTTGCCACTGTATATGCCTTCTGCCCAATATCTTATTGATAAACTGTGGAACTCATATAAATTTCTCCCTCAAGTGCCTGTTATCACTTGCAGTAATAAATTACAGCTATGTAAGTACACTTTACTATAAGAGTAGATTTTCCAGCTATCACTGCTGCAGTAGCCTAAGCTATATGGGTTACATCCTGCCTAGGATATAACAGATGGGCAGCTTCTAAAGCTTGATGGACAGCTTCCAAAGCTTCAGAGCACCTTCCCTGCATTCAAACCCTTAGTTCAAGCTGAGCTGATTAAAAAGACAGCCTTGGGTGCCAAGACCTTCACAGTTTGTATGCCTACAGAGAGAGGGAAGCTGAGAAGTGAAAGTACAATGCTAGGAGCAGCAAAAACTAAAAGTCCACACCCTGGCAAAAAAAAAAAAAAAAAACACACCAAGAAAAAAGGGGATGGAGGAAGCAGCTACTGCAGCAATGATCATTTGAATATTTACTTTTATGGTAAGTTTACTTATATAACTGCACTATGTTCTTGCTGCAGTAGACTTAAGTTATATTTGGGTAGATTAACATAGCTTACAAATTTTGGTAGGTGAAAGGAGAGTACAAGAGCCCTGAAGAAAGGGTCCTAGCAAAGCCTGATCTAGACTTAGAGAAGGAATCAAGCTTAACGTACTTTGTTCAAATATACAGAGGACCAAGTCACTGCTTCTAGAATACTTCTAAAATCCAACCCTTTTCAAAAAAAAAAAAACATAGACATAGCCAAGTTCCCAGTAGAGACCCTATCTGGAATAGTTTTGTTGTGGTGTGTATAACAAAGGTAATAATTTTAGACAATAATTTGGGAATAGTTTTCTTTGACTCATGTTGTTCCTCCTTACCTCACAAGAAATGAACAATAGATCTAAAAATCTGAAACATAAAGTTCTGTCACTATAGTACCCAAGTTGTCCAAGGCATGAAGTATCCTTTCTCCCATATATTTAGGTTCAGAAAAAAATGGGGAGATGAATAGATTGGCTTATTATAAACTTGGATACCAATTTAGGTATAAAAGAGGGATAGGATCTCAATGATACACTGTCTCTGTGGAAAATTAAATTGGGTTGAGTCATCATTAAAAATTTGTAACTCAGATACTCTTTTTACAGAGGTCAGAGCAAGCAGTAAAACTGCTTTCCATTTTAAGAACATTAAGTCATACAGTTTAGCTTCTCTAATACAAAATTAAGGTCCCAAGGATAGGACACCAGTTTTCTTAGAGTCCTATCCAGGAAGGAGGAACTAGTTCTATCAATCCCTGAGATAGCATGTGATGAAGGATAGGTGAAAATAAAGGAGTCTGGTTTGGTGAATGAGGGGTTATCCCCTGGAAAGGAGTTATTTCCCCACAGTGTAATCTGGAACCATGATGACTGACCTTCAGAAACCACAAAATTGTCTGTTAACAGAAAGTGGAGATTTAAACTTTCTGGAAGGTAAAAGGAACTGACATGATGTCAGGGAGGAACAATTTCTTTTAAATAGCCATTCTGACTTGTTGAACTGTCCTTGGTTTTGGAGGGATCCTGAACTCTTTTTTCAACCCCCTTGTTATTTCTTCTCAAATGTCTACTTACCTGCATTTTGGTCAGACTGTCATTTGGAGCCCCAACTCCCACCTGAAGAGAAAAAAAAAAAAAAACATTGAAACGCCTTGACAACAAACATTCCACAATTCCTGATTTCTTTCTCTTCCTTGTCATAATGTTATATGGAATTCATCACCTGTTTCTCCATGTAGGTAATTGTGTAAAACAGCCATTAAGCCAAATACATTTATGCATTTACATTACATTTTAATATGACACCACCCCCTGTCCTGTCTGTACCTCTCAACTGTCCAGTCATATTTTTTGCTCTGTTCCTCATAAAATTTGTATTTTTTTGGCAAAGCACTGGTGATTGAATTTACTAAGTAATGACGGACCTTTGAGTTTCTGGCTTCTTATATTTCAGAAAAATGCATGGTAATACAAAGCCTGTTATTCTAGTAACTTTCTAATTTTGTAAGAGCAATATTTAAACTCTGTCCATATTTATAGGCCTTTGTCCAACCACTATTTTTGTTCTGTCCAGATTTGTTGCTCTAAGAGGTTGAAAGAGGGTTTGCCATTCATCAGCACACAGGAGCTAATATTCAGATTCTGGTATGACTCATTTGATTAAAATCATATATAGTCTTTATTCTGAGTCTCTGATAGATACAGTCAGACATAGTTTGTAAACTGTATCACTCACTCGCACCACACAGTAAAAGAGAAGGTATACAATACATAACTGCTCACAAATATGTATTTAATAAGGCATCATGCATATCAATGAGATAAGAAAAGAAAATATTTCTATATAAATACCTGTGCATAAAAGGTTTAAGAAAAAAATCTGTATGAAATGAAAAACAATTGATTCTGAGAATTTAGGTAAAGCTTTAAAGATAATTAAAAATGTGTGCACAAAGATGCACAACACAAGCCAGATTGTCAGTAGAGAATCTTAAGTTAAAACACTACTAGAGAGAGTGAGAGAATATATATATATATATATATATATATATATATATATATATATATATATATATATATATATATATATATATATATATATATATAATTATATGGATCTAGGACGTTTGCTCGACTGAGCAAATGTCTGAATCCATAAAACCCGAACACACTTTAATGAAAGTGCTTTTATTAAAAAAAGCACGTTTGTTAAAGCGTGTGACAAAAAAAACACTACATTTACATTTTAGCAGGGGGGCTTCACCCCCTACACCCCCCATACTACCCCTGCTTTAATATTCTCCCTCCAAGACCGCACTACAGTGGAGAGAAGGGAAATTTCCTTTACCCGAACCATAGTACAGCCTCGGCAACAATCATACTTATGCAAAAGTGCTTCTTCAATGAAAAGCACTTTCGCGTAAGTATGCCCAGCAGTTTGGATTTCGGTCGTTTACTCAGTCGAGCAAACATCCTAGATCTATATATATATATATATATATATATATATATATATATATATATATATATATATATATATCAGATAATTGCACATAAATCAGTTACATGATTCTGTCATGCATTTGCTGATTTATACTGTTTTCTGACCTGACATTTAATTTTTTGTGGAAAGAAAAGGTTCACAATTCAACATGCTTTTCCTTCCTACAGATTGAATGCCACCTACAAGTTAATGAAAACTATTCTAATGCTAGCCAGAGAAAATAGCACAGATCAATTGGTCCTCATGATAATAGTTTTAAACAAACAGCACTTTATGAGTTAATTTGTGAGCTATTTCCAAGTTTGCCATGCTGTACATCCTCCTGCTAGGTCTTTAGACTAGGCCTTATGCTTATTATTCTACCATTGAATGTGTCTCTAGCAACAGCAATCAAAATATAAACTAATCTGGGGTTGCATCCTAGTATAGTATACTTACTTCTTGACCTTTTCTTCCTGTTCCAGCCCGTGCCCCAGAAACAAACAAGCAGGCTGATTTGCTCATTTTGAAGTGCAGTTCAATTTAATATACAAACCAATTTTCAGCATTTTCAGTTATGCATACAAACACAAAGCGAAAACACAAATCAGTAAGAAAACAGTTTTATGGATGCAAAGTAAAAGGGGTGGCTGCAGTAGTTATTCATTTTAGGACCCCATATGTCTGGAAAACATGCACATGATAGCAGTTTTATGATAGCAAATTTCATTCTTCAATGCACACTACTGGGCAGTCTTTAAACTGTCAGAAACTTCAACTTTACTCTTAAATGATGATCAGCTGTTCAAAAATGGTAAAAGAATCACACCAGCCACATTATACAAGTTGTGCATTTCAAACACAAACACAAATGAACAAAGTAACATAACATCAGCTGTGAATCCCCCTTCCCTTTACAAGATATTGAAAACAGGCTTCACAACAGGGTGTTTCATGTTTTGTACTTGCACACCTCCCTAACAAAAGCCTCTGCTGACACATGCACTTATGCAGTATATCAGTATTTGAAAATGCCATTAATAGTAGAAATGCCTGTCTCAACAGTCAACCCTTTCCAATAGTTATGCAAACTATATCTACATAAGATTGGGTCAAAAGCTGGAAAATCTTCAAAATAATCATATTTTGTTCTAGTACACATGATACATATGGAACCGATGCAAACACCAAACAAATCAGTAACTTAAATACTCATTAACTGTCCAATGACAAGCTGTAAAACTTTTAAAAGCATGTTAGAGTCAGTTAATCATGATGAGGGATGTAACGAAAGACTAATACACAAAACAAAATGAAAACCAAAAAGTCACAGCAAAACCTATAATGGTCATTCTTATAAACTCCCCAAATATTCATTGATTAACATATCGGACAGATCAGAGCTAAAATCAAGAATCAGTGACAATTTTGGGTGAGGGCTTAAACTGTTGCAGAGTGCTGTAAACTTCCAGTACAACTAACTATTAAAAAAAAAAAAAAAAAAAGATGCCAGCTGTGATTAGGCAAGTAATTAATTTTATTAGATAAAGGCAGAGTGATGCATAAAAGCATTGTAAAATTATGTGCTTACCTTTGTTTCTTTTTTTCTTTTTTGTTATCAACAAAAGAAAGAAGATGCACATATATATATATATATATATATATATATATATATATATATATATATATATCACTTCCACAGCTGCTTATAACCCTTCCATACCTCGATGTCCATACACTAAATTTACAGATTAATAGCATGTCCACAGTGAGTAAACTTCCTGTTTTTTGTTTTGGTTAATTTTGTTGCTGCAGACAGAATGATAAAGCCCTGTAACTGCCTTCAGATGCCCAAACAAGTTGACGTAGAAAGGAGCAGGAATTATCCTGGAGTCTCGGACATTCATGCAGGACATTATTTTTAATTTCTCCTTCTTCCCTTAAAGGGGGGAAATATATTTTTAAAAATGTACTTTTTTATTTATTTAACTTGAACTGCTCCCTCTCCAAGGCAGTGCCCAGAGCAATCCCCTTTCTCCTATCCTTTCTTTTCTATTATCTTCAGGAAAAGATATATCCCCCTTTCCTATACAAGACACTATCTATAAGAACAATCGATAGTCCAAATTAAACTCTGAGCCAGATTTAGTAAATAACTCTTGTCCAAGAAAATTACTGAAGGAGTAGATGCATGTTTAGTTTTTTGTTTATTTTTGACAGGAAAAAATGAGGCCAACAGTGTTAGTAATGGCAGTAGCAGCATCCCAGGGAGAGCCACAGCATTTTAGCAAAATAGGGAAGCCTTCTCTGTTCACTCTCCCTGGAATAGCAAATGTAGCTATCCATTACCCCCTGAGGGGACCCCACCAACTACAGTGGACATTGCAAACCCCAGGTCCAAAGTGGCTGTACGTTACTATAAGAAAAAAAGAATGGTCTGAGGTACAACTAATGCCCACAGCAGAGTCACACATATGCAACTGCAAATTGGTGTGGCGCTTATCTTTTTTCTTTTTGTCTGTGGGACGAGCAGTTTATTCCATGGTGAAGACAAAATGGTGCCTCTTTCCATGGGAAAACTAGCAGCAAAGGCCACTAAAAAACAGAAGTCTCTAATGGGTCTATATTACAAAATTGAAATGGCAAAACATCGACAGCCATTTCTTCAACCCCAGAATATCGAACTACAAGTTATGCGAATGGCCAGATCACTGAGTTTTTTCCTAGGGAAAAAAATCAGTTGGCCATCGCCATGAAGTTACCTTTTCCCCCACTGTAGTGCGATCAAGAATTGGTATGTTTAGTTGGGGGGTGTGGGGTGCAAAGCCCCCCACTTTGCAGTGTTTGAAGTGGTGTGTCATGTCTGGTTGGCATACCGATTTTTTTCCCTAGGAAAAAACTCTGATCTGGCGGTTCACGTAACTTGTAGTTTGGTATTTTGGGGTCGATGAAACGGCTGTCCATGTTTTGCCATTTCAATTTTGTAATATGTATATAGTGCTAATATAGCTTTAATTACCAATCAATATATTTTTTAAAAAAGTTTTGGCGCCAAATGTGATGAATAAATGCAATGTGAAGAGTGACAACAGTAGTTCTGATGAAGTCTGCTTATCGCAGATGAAAGCGCTTAACACTGCTATTGCACTACGGATGTTTGGGTGTACCGTATTTTGTGTATTTTTATTACTGCATTAAAGGATTCCTGTTCCAGCTGAGGACTCATGTGTTGCCGTCCTGTACCTTTTTGGAAATTATTAGTACTAGTGGTTTCTTGGAATTTTGTAATATAGACCCATCTCTAACAGCCACTTTTTTCACAAAAAACACAGTAATAAGCAGTATAAACACATTGCCTGCCCTCAAAAAGTAAAATAAACATTGTTTCCACAAAATAATGTTTTTTTTAAATACTTGAAACAACTTTTAAACTTACAGGAAAAAGAGTACTCCCATTTAAAAGTACAGTGCAGTCTCATGACAGTCCATTAAAACACAAATCCCTAGCTTTACAACAAACATTTTTTTTTAAAATAGAAAAGTTTGTTTTTTTTATCCATAAGGAAACTTATCTGCATTGTATAGGAATAGAAGAAGCTGACTGTGGATCTTCCAAACCCTAAGATGAGCATACTCTTTGGTGGCAGGAAATCAATGAAGGGCTTGGCACCCAAACCAGTCTTTTTCGTAAGGTCAAGCTGACTAATGGTTTTGGCACATGGAAGGCACCCTGAAGCTTTGAAAGTTGGCCAGCTATTATATCCTTGAAGAATATAACTAATATAGCTTAGGCAACTGCAACAGTGATCAATATGAAGAACATCTTCGGCTGTCTTTGGTATATCTTCCAAAGTTGTCCATATTCTTTTTCATAAAATCTTTAAAGTTTGCTGATTTATAATTTCCATAGCTTGGACTTTTGCACCTTGCCAGTACATAGATTCATAGACTGTTACTAGGCTAATGACCCGAGGGGCCTTTCTAAACCTATCCATGTTTTCCTGAAAGAATAATGATGTCCTGCATGCAAGTAGGACATTGAGGGACAGGCATTTATAAGCTTCCTCAGTCCATAGAGGACAAGGTTGCTAGGCCAGGCAAAATTACAGAGTGTCAACAGATCAGACACTGCTGGATCCCATAACTTCAGCAGATACATATACTATGTAGACATACCACTCTAATTTGTCCTATTGTCCAAGGGTAGCACTGATTTATTTTCTGACCAACTTTGCCATGGAAATAGTCGATGTACTATATTCTTCATTTAACAAACATGCTATTAGAAGTTATTATTTACAGCTTTATACACGCTCATTTCTAAAAAGTCTGCCCTTTTTCGTAAGAGTAAGGATTTTTTTTAAAAAGTCTTCATTTCTGCTGATGAATTTTATATACCTTAGTGTTACAGTTACTCATTGCCTGACACTTCTTTGCAGTTTAGGTTTGCAGCCTGACAGATTCCTCCATTAATGCACTAATGCAATATTCTAGATGTCAGTACTCATATTCCATCTCAAGGAATGAAAGTGTGTTTCTTTTCTTACCCATCCATCCTCATCCATTGATTTCACTGCTAGTTCTGGTGAAGGCTGTGGTGGAAGTAAGCTAATCAAGAAAAGCTAGGCTTCCTTATCCCTGATAAGTACCTACAGTCCTTCCTGCAGGATTCCCAGAAAATCAAAGACATGATGAGAAATGTAAACTCTACAGCATATACCTTACAGCCGTCTGACACTGATTCATGTGGTGCTGTCAACTTGGAAGAGCAGCAGCTCTACATTTAGGCACAGTGTTATTTTCCAGAACCCTTTGTTAACATTTCAGCACTGAGAAGAATATAGAATTAGACATGGTAGCTGCTACATCTTCGGCCTTTTTTATGGACCATGTTGCTATATCATCCATTTTTTTTAATTTTGAGGATATGCATAGATTCACCACTAGTTGTGCTTCATGCCTTACTAGTCACAGATTTAGTTAGCTCTGTTTTCTTAGAAATAGCTCTTATTTCTTCTTTGCATTCCAGTCCCTGCATAATTTTACCTCTGAAAACCAAAGGAACCCAGATTTAATCAGGCACAAATTGTATAACCTTTGGGGAAATCTTAATATGATAGGATAACCCATACCAGTAAGCATACTGGCACATGTAAAATATTATAAGCTTAAGTTAAACATGCTACACTTTGTAAATTATGTTTCTGAAATTAATGTATAAATTAATGTAAAGTATTATAATGAGAATATTTAATGTTTTGATCCTTTTAATGCAATACTTTAGTTATTTGGCCATCAGGTACACCCCTCAACACAGGGTACTACATGAAAATATGAGCTGCCTTGGGAACTATCCAACATGATAGTAGAAATGTTTTGACATTTTACCTCTTCAGTATTAATAGGTTTATGGTTAAGACATTTTCATTGGTAAATAAGTCTGTATTTGTACAGTATAAATCCTCCCAATCATACAGAGAGTCCTGCTGGGCATCTTCATCCAATCCTCCACTTATTCAGACGTTTTTCAGCAACAACAGTCTTTGCAAGTTAATGGTTTACAGGTGGGGGGCTCAAGCTACAGTAAATGCAAAAAAATGCAGCTTTGCCACCTTTGGGAAATACTCGTCTACCTCTGACAGCAGAGCCAGTACCTAAATCCACATGGACATAGTCAGGGATTTTGGCAGTCGGATCAACCATTCCCTCACCTTTGACCATCATGTTGCAGCAGTATTTAGGAAAACTTTCTGTCCAACACATCTGATTTGCAAAATCAAATCATCCAGGTGAAAGGATGTTATTTCTCCTTTATTGAATGTGTTGCCCTTTTCTCATGTATCTAGCCAGACATATAATTCAGCTAGAAACGCCTCAAATGTTCCTGATGAAAACAATTCTTGGAATAAAAACCCTTAGCTCCAAAGACATACTAACAGCCCTGTCACTATACTCTACCTCTTGAAGATTCTTGAATATAGATGGTATTCCATGCTGTAAAAGACCCCACCCAAATGGATATCTTATACCTTCACAAGACAAATGGCTGCAAAACACCCAGACCAAACATCTGAACCTACATCAACATATAAATAAGAGATGGAGGGATAATGTCATTACCCATTGTTTACTCAGCTTTGCAGTAAATTGCCATTATCTGATAAGCAGACTGACACTCTTGTCTTCTTGAGGAATAACATTGATTACCGGATGTGTATGCAAGAATTTATCCCTAGTCTGACATGTTTTTCCATCATATAAGTGTGGGTACATATTGATGGTGGAATTTGACAAGGTTCACATGATCTTCAGACTAGCCTTGCCTTGTACTTCCTATAATCCTATGAAATATTGCAGCCTAATATATATCACTGCTTTGAGTATTTCTCCTAGTATAACGATTGAACCAACAAAATGTTGTTTTGCAGCTGTACTCACAACAAGGCCAAAATGTCCCACAGACTTAAATTTCTGCCCTGAATATATCAAAGCAGTGAAAGAGGACTTGTACAAATTATGGGACAAATTCAGTGCCTTGAATATGGATCCAGAGAATGTTTCAAGATCTGCTACAGCATCTGTCATACGTGCAGTAAATTTACTACTCATACCTTTATATCATCAGACTTTCTGACCAGCAATCAGCATTGCTGATTGTACTGCATTTCCTGCATGCATCACAACAGTTACCAAAAACATTTTGGGTTGCTCTGCGTCTAATACATGTACATCTTGCTACAACAGACATTTTCATTATTATATATCTTTATAAAATGATTACCACTTCTTAAGTAGTATACAGACTTTATTTAAAAACACACCCTCATGCCTGCAACTGCAGTGCTTACACTGTCTGTTGCTTCTATCCACATCTTTATTATCAAATACCATCTTGGATTTATTACTCTAGCAGGTATGGACTTCATCTTGCCGTCATTTTCAATCACAGCATCTTGCCGTCATTTTAACTTACAGCTTTTATCTCGCAGATTTCTGTTCTCTAAACTATGCTTTAAATATTTATACTTGAAAGCTCAATCACTCTACAAGTTTGTAAAAATTTATGAAGTGTCAAGCCATTTTTTTTATAATAACCTGTCCTTTACTTGATATTGTCTGACTACATGCACATTTCTGTTTCACTAGTTGATCATGCAATTTATCAAACACATTCAGGAGGATTCAGTAAAGCCTATACAGTCATTTTTCACTATGTGCTTGTTGCAGAGCAATGCACATGCGGGCACGGAAGGTTTTAGATTCAGTAAGCACATGTAGAGGTGCATGCCCCAGCTCAAACAAGGTATAGCCGGCAGCATGCTAATTACAGCACAAGCATATGAATTACATGTTAATTAACCAATCTACCATGGTAGAGCTATTCAACACGTTGTAAGTCAATCGTGTAGACTCAGTGCTGGTGTTCCCCATGAATTCCAAAACTTTTGGAATACAGCCACAGAAAGGAGTCTACAAAGACAGAACAAAAGTAAAAGGTCTGAGATTTGGACAGAAATTACCTTAACATTTGATAGCATTAGATACAGGCTCGATGTAACACAAAGAGAGTAACAATAGCAACGTAATCCCTTTATGTACCATAACAGAAATTCAGCTTTGTTCTCCACCCCCAGTGAACAATACCAGTTGTAGATAATGCAGACAAAGTGTAAAAGTGTGTCCTAATCAAAATATATATAACAACTATTAAACAGACTATTCATAGTTATGTGTCAGCATATGCAATATGTAGCTCATGAAATGCAGGTATATCATCTAACAATCAATACTTCTCTGTGCAGATATATACCAAAGCAATATCCTCTCTTCTGTGTTCAACACATAAACAATTAAACTCCCCTTCAGTTTCCCTAGCTACACGGTTGCTGTCCAGTGTAGATTCAAGGCTGTCAGCATGGCAAAGATGCAAATAAGGTCTGAACTTATTGGAATCGCTGAATCCCAAAATATTGGATCCATGTAGAGATATAAACATCAGTGTTTGTGTTTAATGGATGGCAATTATGAATGCTTACATCAGTTGGGTGTGTCAGGTTAGACTTACAAAGCTTTACATGTACATCGGTGAAAGTTGGAAATACAAGTAAGCAGCAAAGCAGCACACAATTCACAGGTTTTATTTCCTTAACATCCGACCTCCTCTTCAGTTGCTAGCAAATTGTGTTTTCTCATTCAGTTTTTTATTATTATTATTATTTTATTTTTTGGCATTGTTTGCACGATGCAGTACTTAGTGCAATCACAGGAAATGGAGGAATGAATGGAAGTTTTGGCTGTTCTTATCTTGCTTGCACCTTATTGCACGACAGGCAAAAGGGCGATCTTAAGAATGATTAGTAAATAAGGAAATATTATGTAACTATTCCAGTGGCAACATTGCTAAAATATGACAGTTAGTATTGAGTCTGTGGACTACACCTGCTACTTAACTGACTCTGTGGTAGCAGGTGTTAATGCAGTTAATGCAGTGATACATTCCTTTCTGGGGGTAGTTGATACTGGGTTTGAATACAGGTGTATATCATACTTTAAAATACTTTTCATTACAGAGTGATAATGCGATGACATGAATTGTTTTTATGACATGTGTTGTTGTGTGTTGGTATACCACAGCAGTGTTAAGTGGCATTGCGTGGGGATTATCTCATCTGTTTTTCGCCAGTCACCATTGGAGCCAAAAAAAGTGAAGAGATCCATTGCTTCTCCAGCATTTCTAAAGTCTGACAGTTCTGAGTCTCTGGAATACACATGCTACTTAGCCGACCCTGTGCTAGCACATGTTAATGCAGTTAATGGAGTGATGCATTCCTTTTTGTGGCCAGATGGTACTGGGTTTGAAATACAACTGTATATAATAATTTTAACTACTTTCATATTACCATTGATGCAGGTTGTTGTGAGACCATCTCGTGATAATGAATTAAAAAAATAAATGGAGAAGATAAGACATTCGTAAAATGTGGAGCAAGCAGGGGGAAGAACAAATAGAAACCAATATAGGAATGTGCAGGAGGGAGGTAGGAAACAAACATAGCCCTAAATTTCTTACACAGTAAAAACTGATATTATATGCAGAATATTAGCTGAATTTGGACTGCCACCTCCAGAAAAAGGGGTGACTGCAACATAATCATGTTGTACAGCATATTGGATCAAATCAAGTGTGTCAAGAAGACTCATGTGCAAAAGGGAGAGCTATATATGGGACAATTTTTTTTTTGTGACACAGGTGGCCTTTTTTGAGAGAGAGAGAGTGCGAGAGAAATGTTGGGGAAGGGACATAGGTATGCTTGGGTCAGGTAAGTTGGGTAGGTGAAGAAGCAATTGCAGACAGAGAAGACAAGACAAGAGACAGGGACGGAGATAGACACAAGAGGTTGGTGGACACCATGGATGGAGTGAAGTGACAGTGAGAATCAAGTCCTCACCCACAGGACTGTTATCACTGTCACCTCACTCCATCACTGTCTCGAGCGCTTGACGTCTCCTCCTCATCCTGATACTATGTAAAATGAGGGAGATCAGCCTCTTCAACCAATGTTGGGGTGTACCAACAGTGTGTTGCACAACTCTAGGCACTATTCCTGTCAACTTTGTGCAGGTGATAAAATCACCACCTTTGCCACTGCTCCCAGAGGGAACCACTGGAGTATCCTCCAGGACAGGACTACCTGGGGAGGCAGGTAGTGCAGGGGCAGCAGAGGTAGTACTGCCAGGTTGGCTCCCAAATGTGATGGGCAATGGTGCTGTTTCTGGTGGAATGAGGGAAGGCAAATTTTGTGATGCAGGCCTCCTCCTCTGTGCTGTGGAGCATATCAAGCTGTTGTACACATGGAAGACATGGACACATTTTGATGACGTGTAATAAAATAAAACAAAAAAGTAAAATAAATACATAAATAAAATAATATAAAATAAAAAAAGGAAGTTAAGGGTTGGGGTGAGAGAAAAACAGAGATAAGTTTATTACCTTCATATGTGACATACAATACATTATTACAATTATCTGACTCTATCTTAAACTTTGCTCTTAAGACTACCACCCCTTAACAGATAACTTTACTATTAGGACTACCAGCTCTGAACGGATGCACACTATACTACAGATTGCAGCAAGTACTTCTTTACATGTGCATATATTGCACATATGCATGTACCAATTATACAGATTTCAGTTAACAGCAGGGCATGTGTCCCACTGGTATAGAGCGTTTACTTTAAACCTTTAAGTTACACATAATTGAAGAATTAACAGTATTGTATATTTCAGATGTGTGGTATATGAACCCACAACCTCTGATTAAAGTCTAATACTGCACTCTTCATTTGTGCTAGAGACTAATGCATGCATAATTGCTTTTACAGTTGAGATATGCATGCCCAATTTGCTACAACTCTATAAAATACCAAAAAAAATATTTAACTTTTAAAGCTACAATAACACAACTCTTTTGCTGCATACATACCACACACCTCTCTCATCCTCACCAATCTAGTGCCATGTGTCCTAACATTCATCTCCCTTTCCATGACAGCTGTGGACAAAAACAGAGCAGAATACCATTACAAATACCAATCTTGCCTATATTCAGCTTTTAAGCCTTACAAGTACTCTCTGTAGTTGATACTTTCACATCCGTGGGATGTCTTCCATCCTATATCCCTTGATCCAAGCATCAAGGGTATCCCTCTTCCTATGAAGTAGGTCACTAAAGTGGTACCTACATCGGTCACCAGTGTGGTGGATAGTGGTGGCACTGGTTACAGCCTGAACCAAACTGTCAAAAACCTCTGAGTTATCCTGGGACCTGGAATAGTCCCCCTGCAGTAGCCTGGCACTGTGATGTGTCACTAGGAGTCCAGGAATCCAAGGCATCAAAACAAATCACACATATGCTCAGCTGGAAGACAAAATGGCTTATGTTTCTGAACAAACACTTAATTAAGTTCTCGCAGGATTAACTCTGAAGAAGTCTATTGGATATAGATGAAAGCATAATGTTCCTTTGTGGAATCTGTTTTTAATAAAAGTTCAAGCTACCCTCATGGTGTTTGTTCAGAAACATAAACCATTTTGTCTTCCAACTGAGCCTGTTTGTGGTTTCACTAGGAGTCCAACAAAAATCTCGGAATCCTGGACATCACATCTCTGAGCCCTAAATCACATGCTCTCCAAGAATATTTGCCATGTCTACCATGGATCAAGAGCAATGGAAATTGATGGTTTCACACCAGTTCCAGTTATTGCATTTACTGGGAGTGCGCACACTGTCTGAAAATGTTGCACACCACTTACCATTGCTCAAACACAATGCTCGGCAGTGTGCACCTATGAGCCCCACATTTGTGCAATGGTAAGTGGTGTGCAACAGTGACAAGCAGTAAAAAGTACCCAGACAGTTGTATGTATGTGTTAGGCAAATGTGTATGCCATGCCATTCCAGATAGTAGAAATATACTTACAGGAACATAGTACACAGTATACCCACAGTCATACATTTGATAATAGATGTGATAATACATAGATAAATAAATAGCTGACACAATATTAGTGTCTCAACCCTCATATATATAATTAATATAATCTACACTATGTCAAGTGCTATAAGTGAGAGTGGCTATAATGGGAAATGGAACAACAGTAAAAGTGTATGGAATATGCTATATTTGAACAGAGGATCATGTGTATGTCAGTCATATACTTACATATGTTGCCATAAGTTAGTTGAAATTACATTTGTTTATGTTTCAGTTCATTGCTATAAGTGGCAATTTTACAACAGTGAAAAAAAAAGTTACACACTTTGTACTAGAACCCAGGACCATCTGTATTCCATCCCTATCCTTATACCTGCTGCCATAGGACTAGTTACATGGCATTCCCTATTTTACTGTGATCATTGTTAAGGTCTCACTTGTAATTATTGCTCAATACTGCTTGATACCCAATAGCATTAATTGAATACATCTGGTTTCTAATTTTGGCTGTCTACAGTACTTTTTGAGTGGTCCAGTTATCCAGTTTGTGCACTGCTGCATTTTGTGCAAAAGAGGTAAGCAGAGCCAAACCCAACATTTTTTCCTCCAGTTCCTGTGTTTGCACCACTAAGGGGAACATTGCACAAAGAGTGACCAAAACAACAACAACAACAAAAAAGAAAAAAATACAATAATAGTTGAAAGGAGGAAAAGTAATGTATGACTAACACAGTAGAAATGTTAGTACACATGATATATTTCTATATAGGTCTGGATTTCAACTATCACTCTAATGCACCTTCAGAAAACAGGATGGGACCCTTATCCCTCTTTGCCATGCAAACAGCTTTGCAGCAAAGAACTGAAATCATTCTTCACACAGCCAACTGCAGCAGAATGTACACTGATATGAAACCATAAACTATTTGTGCATGTATTATATTTATTATATTTGGAAGTAGTGCACTTAGTGATCACATAACCTGATATGATTTTTGCTTGCAACTATAAAGCTCTGGCTTACCTTTCTGTGTTTCTTGGTCATTCATCAGTCATCTGACCAGTACTCTGAGATGTGCAGTATGTAAGCCATTCTATATCATTGGCCTTAAAATGTGTGAGGATAGCAATTGGGAAGGTTGGTTGGGACAAGCAATCACAGACTGCTCTTTTGAGGGGTAGAAAAGGTGAGTTACTGTTATGACACATACAAAGGTACACTATTATTTTGAGGGGACAAAGCTGAGTTACCATTATGACAAACGAAAACGGACTGTACTTTTGGGGGGGGGACAAAGGTGAGTTACTACTGCTATGGCACAAACAAGGATATGTTGATCTCCTTACTCTCCTTGTGTTGCATCCTGCCTGTTGTTTGATCTTGTGAGGGTAGTGAAGTCAGAAACTGCAATGTGTATCATTACTTTCTAATTTCTCTCTGATGATTTTTCAGTACAAATATATGGTGCTAAACTGAGGGCATGCAATGATCATCAGTACTTTTGAGAGGTATGACTGTGTGAATCTTTGATTCCTGAGGCCTACTACTTACTAATGGACACATATAAGTCAAATAAGTCTCTGCTTTCACATGTTAAGTTAATTTCTGTACAAATTTCCCACCTTTTACTTGCTTACTGTACCAAGTGATGACATATAAGGATATGCCATACTATTACTAAACAATACACTCCACATATAGGACTTACCTTTTAAATGCAGTAGTTGCCACAGTGTTAATTCAGAGATAAGTTTGTCTGATGTAAGCAGTACACAGTCAATACATGCAAAGGTAAAGCTTGCGTGAGTTGTCTGGTATCAATGTTACTGTATGTATGTGAATAGGAGGAAGGTTTTAGGCCCCTTGGTGGTGAGTGAGTGTGCTCATAACCAATTCAAGCACATACTGAGCATGCCTACGTCTGCCTACACCCACAGCAGCTGGTGGTTCCCCCTCTGACACCTCATCTGCCTGTGGCAGTGGTTCCCTTGGCATTGTTGGTGGGATGTGTGAACCTTCCCCTTGCTGATCCTGCTCCAACTGTTTCCTCAGGATTATGTTGTGTAACATTGCACATGCTGTGAACATTTCCATACATGTCCATAGATTGTACTGCAGGACTCCCCCAGATGTATCTAGGTAATGGAAGCATGACTTCAGCAGCCCAAGCACATGCTCTAGAACATTTCTGGTTTGAGTGTGCCTCACTATGGTGTTCTTCTGTGAGTGAATATACATTTCTGATGGGTGTCATCAGCCATGGTCCTAGTGCATATCATGCATCCACCAGTAAATTACCCTGTGAGATATCCTCCCCTTAGTAAATATCTGGTATAGTTGGGAGGTGTGCCAGATATGTGAGTCAAGGTAACTGCCAGGGTTGTCAGCACACACATTCAAGATAATTCCCTTTGCATTACACATGACTTGGTAGTTGACAGAGTGGTAACCCTTTCTCTTAATGTACAGCCTACGCTCTTCCCCAGGCTGTGCCTTAATTTCTACATGAGTGCAACCTATGGTACCCAGTAATTCATGGTAGTGCACTACTCAGTAGAGCTATTGCATATTTCTGTCCCTCTCCTCAGAACTATGGGGAAAATATATTTGCTCACTGGCATGCTGGAGCATAGCATCCAGGAATTGGTGGAGGATGCTGGATGCTGATGCCTGTTACACTCCCAGCATGTCCACTGCTGGTCTGTGAAAGGTACCTGTAGCTAATATTCTAAGGGCTTCCATACCTTTGTTTCCAATGGGATGGGTTCTCTTCAGTTGGCACTGGCTCTGAGTTGAGGGTGGCAGTGGTCGCAGACTTCCTATAGTGTGTCCCTGTCCATCCTGCTCTACAATTTCCATGTCATGCAAGTTGTAAAAAGTTAAACTGGACCTGAAAACTCTTCTACTTCTCTGCCTAGGCCTGTTGGTAGCAGCAGCATCATTGGCTTCAGCTTGTAGCACATATAAGTGCATTAAACAGCATCAGCCACTAACATTCTGTCTGTGTAAACTTTCTCTGTCTGTACTCCAAAGTTTTGAAATCTGCAGGAAAAACAACATGGAGTCTACATGGATGCTTTTTACCTTGTTGAACAGTTCCACCATGTTTTATTGGTTAATTAGCATGCAATTCAGCTGCTTATTCTGTAATTAGCATCTATGAAACACAGATAAAAACAGATGTAATCCATTAACAATCTTCATGATATAAAAAGTCAGCTGTGTAGCTAGCCAAACCGATGGTGAGGAGAGTTGTATATGTTTGGAAGCCTGCAAAAAATGTTTTTTCTTCAGGATATATCTGTACAGTGGAGTGATGAACGGCAACATGTATGCTTCCATTTTGTCACTTACATATTGCAGATGCAGGAATGTATTTAAGAATAACGTGAAGGAGAGTCTTTTGCACTTTTATCTGTATGCATTAGTTAGAAGTGTACTGAGAGCATGGGCACATTTGTCAAGCCATTTGAGAGAGATTCATGATTGTCAATTCATGAAAATGGAATGCTGTGTGATAAATATTCCAAAGACTTGTCTCTGGAGCATTTGTCCCCAGGCCTCCACTGAAAATAGGCTCTGTCCTAGTCAGACTTTCTGGATCAACAAATGTTAAATAAAAATAAATATATAAAAATAAATAAATATGTGCAAATGCTTCAGGGATAGGTCCTTTGGTAGCACTTTTAGCATTTGAAAGACATTTTGTTGGCAAAATGGGCCACTTACCTGTTCTTTTGTGGGGGGAGAGCAAAGATGAGTTACTTTTATGGCACAAACAAGAATGGACTATTCTTTTGGGAGGGGAGCAAAGGTGAGTTACTGTTGTAGCACAAATAAGGATATGTTGCTGTTGTTACTCCCCTTGTTTTGCATCCTGCCTGCTGTCAGTATTTCACATTTCTAGACTGTTTTATGTTTCTCCAGTGGGTAGTACTGACTGGTTACCTTTTCTATTTTATCTGGAAACAGTTATTTTGCACTTATGTGATACTTATGTGTATTATACTTCTTTTGTCTTAAAGGACACCTATGAATATGCTACTCAGGCAGGTCAATCCACAGAGACCCCCTTCAACAATGCTTTAAACCAAGTAATACTTGATGGATTTAGGCAACATGGAGCTTTTCTCCTGGAAAGGGGACAGAAAGATAAGGCACATTGGATGTGAATATGGCAGCAGATTTTTCAGGATGTCAATGCCATGAGTGGACACTGGAGAACATATGAACAGGTGCATCACAGAGCCACTGACATGATCACATCTGCACGGAGGTGAGCAGCTGCAGTGTGCCATGACCAAGTGGTTACCAGGGGAGGACCTGCTAGGGATCCACCACTACCCCCCAATGAACAGTTCCTGGCCAATATCAGAGATCCACACAGCTGCCAAGAGAGTGCAGCACAGCATGTGTCTATATTAGATGAATGAACACTTAAAATGTTGAGTACTACATGCTCGACCGCTTTTAAGCAAGATTTCATCTAAACAAAACCCCATAATGTTGAAACAAAGAGTTTCGAAAAGTTGTAGTTGGCCAGTCATCAGAAAGCCAACGGCTGATTGCTAAAATGTACTGTACATCATTAAAACCTCCTCGACAAAAAAAAAAAAACAAAAAACAAATCAACAAACAAAATAAACTGGGGGCTTTGGCCCCCACACCCCCCTAATGTGGGGGGCTGTGCCCCCCCACCCCTCTAATTAACTATACCAACTCTGAGATTGCACCACAGTGGAGGACTGTCGTAACATTACACAGGGAGAAAGACAAGACTGCACCACAGTGGAGGATTGTAAGAATGGCAAGAGAAGGGGAACATTCTGAAGTCAGCCATTGGCTTCCTGACAGCTGGCCAACTATAACTTTTCAAAACTCCTTGTTTCAACATTCTTAGGTTTTGCTGGGATGAGCATTAGCTTAAAAGCTGTCGAGCCTGTCGTACTTGACATTTTAAGAGTTCGTTCATCTAATAGGAGACCATACAGCCTGACCTGGATGTTGGTGCAATTCCTTCAGAGACAGCAAGCACGTCTCAGGAGGAACTTCCAGGTAGGCTTTATAATCTGATCAGTTGAATGCTGTTTTATAGTAAAACAATTGAAATTAATAATTTATCTGTGTCACATGTCTTTTTTTGGTGCGGTAGAAAATTGCTACAATTATTAGCTTAAGTTGGAGTTGTCAGTCATGTTCTTTTTGGAAGTAGTGTTAATCTTTTTGAAAGTTGAGTTAATGTACATATAAAGGGGTAAATGTATTACCCCATGTGTTACTCTTAATTGTGATGATGTTGCCCTTACTTCTTGCTTAACTTCCTCCAGGACTGTCTGGACTACAGAGCAGTATGTCTTCTACAAATGGTAAGCCAAATATTTTTATGTCAGTACTGCTGAGCAATTTAAAGAAATATTGTAGTGTGTGATTTTGATCTCAGGCCTGTTGTGTGTACTGCTGCACTGTCTGTAATAGTGGCAGCACTGTTAGTTTGTTAGCATATATTGCACTATAGCAGTGCGGGTATTAACTCATTAACCCTGACTACTGTTTCATAGTGCCTCTGTGCTTACATCCGAGTGCGCTATGAGACGATAGGAAATGTAAGTTGTTACCCCCCCCCCCCAAGTCCCTTCCACAGGTGCTTAAACTCTAATGTCAGTTTATAGACCAGATGAGGGAAGAACACACTGAAATCGTCAGTTTGTAGACCAGCTGAGTGTAGAACACACTGAAATCATAACTGAACTTGTTATTTAACAAATACAGTTATGATTCAGCATGTTTTCAATGGTGGTCCCATTAAACTTTTCCTAAAAAATCTCCTTTGAAAGTGTTTGCTCAAGCAAGTGGTGGCAGCCAATCAGATTCCTGCAATCCAAGCCACCACTTGCATAACACCTCCACCCCCAGATTTATTTCCTTTTGCTTTACCTCAATAAATAGATGGCCCAGCAGCAGGTATTTCCTTCTTTTTGCTGATATTTGGAGATTTTACCTGCTGCTGGCTCCTGCTGGCTCCCTCTGTTTTATTTGTGCACTCCCCGATTTCATGGAGATCGTTGAGAACCAGTTTGGTGGTTGGAGTTCCCATTTGAATTCTGCTTTCCTCTGCTTGATTTGACTGGCTCAAGAACTGCTTCTTTTTTTTTAATGGTAAGGTATCCCATATGAGAAACCTCAATACTGTAAAATGTTTACTTTTATATTTGGTTCCCTTTGTTTCAGAGTAGGTGTACTACTTTATGTGCTACTATGTCTATGGTAATGGTAGGACAATTAATAGAGTGCCTGTAAAAGGTATTGTGGGATTTCTATAATAATGTGTCACCTATCAGACATGTTACTTAATCCATCCTAACTACTGCACTTGCAAAGTACTTTACGTGACAATTAAAAAATAAACTTACAATGCTGTTCTTTTTCTGAGGGTGTTTAGTATCTCTCTTTGGGTGCAGGTGTTTTGTAATGCTGGGATTTTAAGATTCTCACAGCAGAACTTGTGAATATGATGTTGAACAGGCTTTTCCATACATTGTGGTTCTCAGCTTACAAGACGCAGAAAAATTAGTTTATGGGTATACACTTTCGGGTCTTCACATCTGCAGTCTGATCACTTCTACAAGCTGTTGGACTCCTCACTGATTTTTTACTTTTCATACTGTCTAAACATAAACTGCAGTGGACTGGTTGCACAGAGAGAATTACTTTAACAAGATATGTTGGTAGTTTTCAGAATTCAGGAGACTTTCAGGTTTCCACAAATGCTGTCTGCGATCATTGTGAGCACATGCTAAGCTAATTTGGCAAATGTACGGTTTTGTCATGCTTGCGGTATTTTGGCAAAGGGCACTATATACAGGCAAAGCAAAACACAAGCTTATATTTTCTTGGCATATCTAACTGTAATCTTATTATCCGTGACAACCCTTTGCTTCACACCACTTATTTTTTTTGTTAGGATAATAGGTTGAGTAACTAGTGTCTTCAGCTTCCTGTTTTGGGGAAGAGGATTGAGGCCAAGGTGAAGCCCAGTTGTCACTGGTGATTTCAAGCTTGTATAAAGAAATATCAGAATAGACAAATTAAAGCATAACATATGTTGCAAATAGCTATTTACCTGCTTAACACGTGGCAGGTAAAACTTGTATCATGGTCAAAGAGTAGGGGCTGAATTTTTTTATTTCATATGTGGCTGAACGTAATAGTTGTAACAGTGGGAATATTCTTTCAATTGTACATTGTTCCAACCAGTTTACTGCCTTTCAGCAGTGACCATACTATTGTGTTGATTCTTCTGGCTCTTGTTGCTTCTTACTAATACCCAAGTTTCTACTTTCGTTAATTTCCTCTTCTGTTTTACTTCTGTCATGAATCCACAAAGACTAAACAAATTTAAAAAAACAAAAATGGCATGGTGGCAACAAAAAACTTTATTGTGTAGTGCTTTTCGTTTTGTTAAAATAACAAACTTCCTCAGACAGATGACAAATGAAAAGCACTTCACAATACAGTTGAGTATGTTGTCGCCGTGCCGATTTTGTTTTTTCTTCTGTCATGTCGTGTGCATAACTATGATGACCACTAGAATATGCAACTATGAATTATATCAAATGTATTGCTTTGAGCTGGTCACTGGCAGTGAGAAATCCATGTTGTTGTTGTGAATGAGAATATCTTGTCCAGTCAGGTGATGGGCAGCAACCCCACAAAATAGTCTGTTGAAGGAGGTGTTATTACTATGCTCATTCAGTAAGAAGCAGTTCTATTACTAATAGGGTAGCAAGTCTATAATTGATGAAAAAATATTGTCGTGATATGTTGTATTTTGGGTGGCTGCTCTAGTTATGAACCTCGTTGAATAAGGTTATGGTCCACAATTTGCATTGTGGCATATTGGAAAGATTCACCACTCCAAACAACGTGAACCATCTGTTCAGCTTTACTCCAAACCTACTGCACCTAGAAACTTTTCTAACAAAAGTATACTTGTGATTTGTGACTTCATTGTCAGATTCATCTCAACTTTCGTGAGGCTTGACAGAGAAGGTGATGTGACTTTTATTTCAGGAGCTAAGGTCTGTGACATATCGAAAGTCCTAAAAATCTTGTTTGGGTTAAGGGAAGGGTCATGACATGGAAGTGGACCATGTTGATGTGTAATCCCGGAGAGACATGACAGAGCTCTCCATGTTTGTCACAAGTGCAGTAGTTACTAAAATAACAGGATTTGTAGTACACTGTATGAAGGATATGAATATATATGTTATTTAGTGCCTTGCATCCTCTGATTTGCCAGAAAATCACAAATTGTTCTGATAAAGGCAGAGGTAGGGCAGACTGCTGGCATTGCTTGCAATCAGGAGTCATTGCTGCTACCAGCAGTCTGAGTGGGTAGCCATGGGGACACTTCAGACACCCATGAGCTGAAGCCCCTTGCCTGTCCTCAGCACCTGGATTGCAGATGGAAACTTGGACACTCTTCAGCTCAGTCCCATAGTGCTGATGTCCTAGGAAAGCATGGCCTCGGGGGTGCCACTGTGATGCAGTGTTTCCCTCTGGGAAAGGACACCTGCAAAAAGACAAAGCCTGGGGTAGTCTTGGTATTTCACATGCTGTCTTCTTGTAGCTCTCCACTCAGTCTCCCTCCCTTCAGGTGTAGTAAATGTATGTAGGTCAGGGAAAGAGGGTTTACATTAGCCCCCCCTTTCACTCCTTATGGCCATACGTACCTTATGAAAAGAATAATGCCCCTGTGGATAAGAGTGAAGATTTGGATGGTCTATCCAGGTAATGCATTATGATATACATATATATATATATATATATATATATATATATATATATATATATATATATATATATATATATGCAGTCTTCCAATATATCTGGCAAACAGTAGTAATCTGTTTGCATTTTCTTTTCTGTGCAGGTTCATCCATCTTTTGACACTGACATGACTTCACAAGCAGGAGAATGACAAGTGAGAGTGTGGGTATTTGGCCATTCCTACATTCACTGGGCTGCCAGCCATGTCTCCGTAACTGAAAACCACTACAACTTGAGCTTCCCCACATCCAGTGTGAAGGTATACTGGAATGCAAGAAGAGGTATGCATTGGAGTGGAGTACTGCAGTTGTTGGAAGAGAAGTGTTCCATCTACCCTGAACCTGACATCCTTGTGCTACACATTGGCGGGAATGATGTGATCAGTCAACCACTCGGAAGGCTACAATTTCAAATCAGAGCGATTTTTGAACACCTGCAGTCTTGGTGGCCATGTTGTCATTTTGTGTGGTCTGACATAATTCCTCGCCAGATATGGAAAACAGCAGAGAGTCAACAGGCAGTGCACAAGGCCAGACATTTACAGAATGGGTTCATGCATGGCTTGATGAACAGAGTTGGTGGATCTACAATCTGCCATGACAGCATCACCACAGAAAAAGTTGTAGGAGTGGCAATCTCTGAAAGACATATCTATCTCTCCAGAATGTCTTGTTGATGTTGCAGGCTAGGTTAAGGTCCCTAGAGAGAATACGTCTTGCCACATTTGCTTTGTGGAGGTGCAGCATTTCCATTAAGGCAGGGTTTTATAATGCTCTGGAGGACTGCCACAAGTTGCCTCTCAGCAGTCTATATGCTACAGGGTACAGTGACAGGGCCTTCAGTCTGCCCATGTAGGTAATATGTTAGAGGTCCCTATATTTTCTTAGTGAGAACCCTCTGAGGTGTCTCCATCTGTTGCAGATGTCTGGTGAGGTACATGCAAAAGGGGGTACTGGTCTGATATGGGATGAGTACAGTGGAGTTATGACATCCTTAGTCTTAGATGCTATCCCTTTACTTATGAAGTATGAAATGTAATAGGCCTGCCTTACCACTGTGGATACATGATGATCGATGTTATGGTTGCTTTCAACCTGCATTCCCAAATCTCTCACCATTGGTTGGAACATAGAGGGGTATTATTAATACTGTAATTTGCAGGTACTTCTCCTTTGCTGAAAAGGATAATAGTGCATTTTTAGGTTAACTTTAAGTCTGTGGCTTTGGTAACAATCATTTATGTATGTAAGCCCATTTTGTTCCCCATCGTTTTGGGATTGAATGATTGCACCCAGTTTGCAGTCATTAACAAACTTGGTGAGCCATGGGTCATCTGTTTTCACTTGATTTTCTGAGAAATATATTTAAAACAGCCTGCTGGTAGAGGTGGAATTCCCACCTATGATGGGTGGCACAGTGGTGCAGTGGTTAGCAGAGGTTCTCAAGTTCAATTCTTGGCTGGGATGCCTTCTGTGCAGAGTCTGCTTGCCCTCCCTGCATTCATGTAGGTTTCCTCTGGGTGCTTCAATTTCCTCCCACATTCCAAAGACATGCATCTGGAGTGTTTCTCCTGGGCCTCCTCTGAAAATGGGTTTTGTCACAGTCTGACTTTCCTGGTAGACAAATGTTAAATAAATAAATAAATAAATAACTTTATCTGTTCTACTGTTGAGCCAGTTGGCTACCCATCTAATGATTCATGGATTAATCCCCAGCTAGGTGAGTTTTACAATGATGCCTGAGAAGGGGGATTGTGGCAAAGCCCTTGTCAAGGCAAGATAGGCAGCATGTACTGATATGGCCTCATCCTGCACTTTGATGACACTCTTAAAGAATTCCACTAGATTTAACAGGCACAATCTGCCCTTTAGAGTTGGTTGAAAAGTTTGAAGGTCAACAATGTCCTTGTTGAGAAGGACCAAGATGATTCTCTCCATTTCCTTACAGATAAGACTGGCCAGGCTTATGGGTGTATAGTTCCCCTGATCAGCTGAAGGACCCCATCTGTGCAAGGGAATTACTGTTTACATTTTCCATCGTGCTGCTTCAAAGCAAGTACTGAGACTGTGGTTGAAGAGACTACCCAGTGCTTCTGCTAACACTTGCTTTAGACTGTTTAGTAAGCAGCCTGGGATGTCATCCCATTCCATAGATGTGTTTTTGGCCTTGACTAGTATGGTTATTAGCTGTTCTTCAGAGATAATATGTAGAGAACCATTGACAGAAATGCTTTGGGGTATGATTGATGGAGACGGGTGTGAAATTTTTGCCAAACCTGTCTGCTGACAGGTTGGCAATGTCCTTGGGTTCAGTGTGAGTGGTACTGTCCACTCTGAATTTGGTGAAAAGCCAGGCCTTCCCTTTTATATTACAGACATAGGTAAAGAATCCCTTGTGATTATCCATAGTTATGGATGCTAATTTAGTTTCATAATAAGCTTTAGAGGACTTTAAAAGATGTCTAATTTGATTGTTCAAGCTATGGTGGGTGTTCTTTTCTTGAGATTGTTCCCTATTTCCTGGGCATCAGTATCATGCTCTTGTTTTATAAGCTATTTATGCTAGATGTCCACCAGGATGGCTTGTTTTCTTGTGAGCAAGTTTTGATCCATTCTGGTACTGCTAAGTCTATACACTTGTAAAAGTGTTTATACAGGGCATTTGTGTGCACCTCCATATAGGAGTCTTTACTGTCAGTGGTGGCAGGAGGTTTGAAACTATTTATGCCATCACTTAGGAGGCTATAGTTTGCTTTGGACAAAGGTTTCTACCTTTTGGATCCTTGGTGGGGGGGGGGGGGTCGTGTAAGATTGTTACACTGAATGTGGCTGACTTATGATCAGACCTTACTAGGGTAGGGCTCACACATGAGGTGGTGCAGAGATCTACCATGTTGATGAATACTAAGTCAAGGACATGTGAGCTCCTTGTGGGGGTGCAGACTAACTGTTCTAGAGCATTTGTTTTTACAAAGTGCAGGAACCTTAGGGAAAGAGTGTTTGAGCTCATATATGTATCCCAATCAATGAAAGGATAGTTAAAATTAACCATGACTCATGTACCTCACTAGACTGACTCCTGCAACAACTGGAGAGGCCAGAAAAGTACCTCACAAAGAGGATCCTAGGACTTAAACACTTGTCCTATATGGACAGACTCAAAAAAACTCCAACTATTCTCTGTCTCATATCACCTAGTTAGAGGTGATCTGTGCTTGACTTGTAAAGCCATGTCTGACCCAGCTCTGTTAGAAATTCTACATCTAAAGATATCCCAATCCCTCCACACTACACACTCCAGAGACCTCAACCTCATTACCACAATCAAAAGAACAAGCTGGAGGGACAGGTTCATCACCCAGAGACTGCCCATGCTATGGAATAGTCTTCCCATGCATGTCAAGCAGAGCACCTCACTGGCCCCCTTCAAGAAAAATCTTGATGAGTGGATGAGAAATAGAAAATTCAACCCGGGGATCAGTCCAGTGGCTCTACTCGACAGAGGCACTGGGAACTAAGGTTGGGTGGCATGATGCCAGGGTAATCCTATGGGCTAGGCTTGCAAAGCATCCATAGCCATTAGCCTAGTACACACCTATGAAACTATGAACCTATAATTTTTGACTGCCTGTGACTGTTGTACACTGCTTACCATCGCACAAACACAGGACGCAGGGGTGTGCACTGCCGAGCACTGTGTTTGGACAATTGTAAATGGTGTGCAACATTTTCAAACAGTGCACCGACTCCAAGTAAACATGATAACTGGAATTAATGGGAAACCATCATACTCTATAGTTCTTGATCTGTTGTAGACATGGCAGGTGTTCGTGGAATGTGTGAAATTTAGGGGGCAGAGATGCAGTATCCAGGAGTCCAAGATTTTTGTTGGACTCCTAGTGAAATGCCAGAGTGCCAGGCAACTGCAGAGGGACTTCTCTGGGTCCCAGTATAAGTCAGAGGCTTGGGATAGTTTTGCCCGGGCTGTAACTAGTGCTCCTGGTATTCCCCGCACTGGTGACCAATGTAGGTGCCACTTTAGTGACTATGTCACTGGAAGAGGGATACCCTTGATGCTTGGATCAAGGAATATAGGACAGAGGACATCCAACAGATGTGTAAGTATCAGTCACAGAGAGTCCTTGTAAGGATTAATAGCTGATTATAGGCAAGACTGTTCTTTTTTTTTTCCACAGCTGCCATGGAAAGGGAGGTGAATGTTAGGACCCATGGTGCTAGATTGGTGAGGATGAGGGAGGCATGTCATATGTAAGTAGCAGAAGGGTTGTGTTATTGTAGAAATAAAAGTTAAAGATAGCTTTTTTGGTCTTTTATAGAGTTGTATGAAATTGAGCATGCATATCTGAACTGTAAAAGCAAGTATGCATGCATTAGTCTGTAGCATAAACCAAGAGTACGAATATTAGACTTTAGTCCGAGGTTGTGGGTTCAAATACCACACTGCCCAAATATACAATACTGTTAATTCTTCAATTATATGTAACTTAAAGGTTTAAAGTAAAAGCTGTTTACCAGATGCATACATGCCCTGCTGTATACTGTAATCTGTATAATTGGAACACTCATATGTGCAATATTCGTACATGTAAAGGAGTACTTGCTATAATCTATACTATAGTGTGCATCCATTTGGAGCTCTTAGTCTTAAAAGTAAAAGTTATCTGTTAGGGTAGTGATCTTAAGAGTAAGGTTTAAGTTAATAGAGTCAAATACTTGTATTAATGCATTGCATGTCACATATGATGGTACTAGTCTTATCTCTTTTTTTTCTTGCACCCCAACTCTTATCTCTCTCTCTTTTTATTTTATCTTTTTTATTTTATTTATTTACTTAATTTTATGTGTCATCAAAATGTGTCCATAATATTCATGTGTACCAAATCACGAAGTGCTCCACAGCACAGTGGGTTAGGCCTGCCCTCACTCCACCAGCTACATCATAATTGTTCAGCATGTCTGACAGCCAACCTGGCAAAACCCCCTCTGCTGTCTCTGCACTACCTTCCCCCTCAAGTAATCCTGCCTTGAAAGATAGTCCAGAGTTTCCCTCTAGGAACAGTGGCAGAGTTGTTGAGTTTATCACCTACACCAGGTTGCCAGGGATGGTGCATAGGGTTGTAAGACGCACTGTTGGTGTGAGGCTATGCCAGCTGGAGAGGCTGCTCCCCCTCATTTTATGAAGTACCAGGTGGAGGAGAAGGAGGCATCAAGCAGTCCAGCCAGTCCCGGAGTGAGGTGACAGTAATGACAGTCTTATGGGTTAGGAATTTGTTCTCACTGTCACACAGCTTGATGACCATGGGTCCTGGATGTCCCCAACTTCACTCCATCCATGGTGTCCACTGACATCTTGTGTCTATCACCATCCCTGTCTCTTGTCTTCTCTGTCTGGAATTGCTTCCTCACCTGCCCAATTTACCAGATCCAGACATATCTATGTCCCTTCCATAACATTCCTCTCTCTGTCAGAAAAAATAGGCACCTGTCACAAAAAAAAAAAAAAATCATTCCATACATAGCTCACCATTTCTCACACAAGTTTTCAGTTGGGTACACAATTATTTTAGTTTTATTTTATTTAACATTTGTTTACTGGGAAAGTCCGAATTAGAATGAAGTCGATTTTCAGTGGAGGCCCGGGGAGAAATGCTCCAGCTGCATGCATTAGCCTGTAGCACAAACCAAGAATACAATATTAGACTTTAGTCTATGATTAGTCACATGATTGACTAGTCACATGATTGTGTTGTGGTCACCCCTCTCTCTGGGGGTGACAGTCCAAATTCAGCTCATTTTCTGTATATATTATCAGTTTTTACTGTTTATAAAATTGATAGCTATGGTTCTTTCCTACCTCCCTCCTGAACATTTCTGTATTGCTTTCCCTTTGTTCTTCCTCCTGCTTGCTCCCCATTTCATCATGGTCTTTCTTTCCCATTTCTTTTTTTTAATGCATTATTACACAATGGTGCCCATCACGCACCAATGTGCAGCAACAATAATAAGAAAGCCGTTAAAAGTATTAGATACAGTTGTATTCAAACCAAGTACTATCTGGACCCAAAAAGGAATAATTCACTGCATTAAAACATGCTACCACAGAGTCAGTTATTAAGTAGCATGTGTATTCCATAGACTCAATACTGTCAGACTTTAGCAATGCTGGAAAAGCAATAGTTCCCTTCAGTTTTCAGGCTTCATGTTTGTGAGGAGGTACACATTATGCACTAATGGTGAGTGGCGTAAAACAGGTGCAGTTACCCCCTGCACAATGTTGCTTAACAGCACTGTGGGATGCCAAGATACAGCAACACATTTGCTATAAACAATTAATGTCATTGCATTCTTACTCTGTAAAGAAAAGTATTTTAAAGTATAACATACACCTCTATTCGAATGCAGTACCATCTGGCCCAGAAAATTAATGTATCACTGAATTAACTGCATTAACACATGCTCCCACAGAATCAGTTAAGTAGCAGGTGTGTTTTATAGACACAATACTGTCAGACTTTAGCAATGTGGCTTGAGTTTGCAGACTGCTTAGCAGTGCACAAACATGTGTATCTGTCATGAGTATGCACTTTTCTAACCATTGCACAAATAGCTGCTCATCATGCTATGTAAATGTATATATTATGCTGCATTCCTGCTGTTTATTGTCCATTCCCTTTGTTTGACATAAAATTACATGTAGAAACATTACAAACTGAGGGCCCTATCTATGTCACATATAAAATACATCCATGTGTTGACACCCCCAAGCATTACAGCCCTGGGGTCTCAGTACTTTTTTCACACATATATCAACCACACTGTAAAATGTAATATAAAATGTTGTGTGCTATGCAATGCAAGCCAGTCTGGTAACATGCAGAACTACAACTATTGACCTGTATGAATAAAAAGACTTATCTGCAAGGCTAGTGCAGGAATCAGCATGGACCATATCCACAGGGACATAGGTGATATTCAACATACTTGACTTTACCTGTTTTGGTTTAATCAATGGTAGATCTTATTTACTGACCCTTGTGGACTTCTTGGATGCTGACCCTAAAGACACGGATGAAGGATAACAGGAGATACCACCTATGTTGACTTATCCAAGGTCTTTGACACTATCACCCATTCATGTCTCATAAAGAAGATCTCCCATCTGAGAATTAGTCCATACAGTACGAGATGGATAGCCAACTGGCTCAATGTCAGAACAAACACTCTCAGAGTTGGATACTGCACCTCCACCACAAGTGCACTCACCAGTGGAATACCACAAGGCTCTGTGCTGAGCCTTCAACTGTTTGGAAATACCTCCCTGAAGCACAGGCAACAGTAGATGGCCTGTGGTCTACCAAGTTTGTAGATGACTGCTGACTGGACACACTCATATAGAGTCCCCCAATGATGGTAACATGTTACAGTAGGGCTGACACTGACTGATCATTGGTGACAAACTCATGGACTGAACTTTAAGCATACAATGACTCTCTGTCATCTTTGTCAGTGAAGTACCCCTGCTAATTATGATATACATAGCACCACCTTAAGCTCAAACCCAGTGTTTTGAGACTTGAAACACATGTTGATAGCAATCTACATTTTCATCATTATGTGCCCACAGTAATGACACAAACAATCTGCATTGCTCACATCATTGATATGGACATCACATCCAAGGCGAGGGTAGTCATACTTTGCTGTAATCTACCATTATCACAGCAATAATGGAGTAGAATGCTCACATCTCTTTTTACCTCACCAGACACCTGCAGCAATTAGAGAGAACACAGGGCTGTGTCTGGGAGACAACCAGGTCTCCAAACATGATATACATAGAAAGACTGGCATATCTGTCACTGTACTCAGTATCATGCAGGCTGCTGAAAGGTGACCTATAGCTGCCCTGCAGAGCAGTGTCAGATCCCACTCTTCTGGAAATGATGGGCATATGCCATTCAAATGTGACAACAATAATTTTCCCTAGGGTTCTCAACCCAGTCTTTGATATAAACGGAACATGCTGGGGAGACAGATATATCCCACAGTGATTCATACTCCTATGTAATAGGCTTCCACTGCATGTGAAGCAGTGCTCCTCAATGACCCTGTTCAAGAACAACCTTGACAACTGGTTGGGTGATTGTAAATTCACCCCTGGGCTAGCACCTAAGTCCCTCATGGACAGGGTGAGTTGGTGCTGTTCACAAACATGCTCTGCTAAAAATGACCATTCAATTATGCTCAATAAGGGTACTTGTGTTTTTACACAGTTAGGCTTCATATGAACCTATGATGCTATGTGCCTATGCAGGCCTACCTACCTGTTGTCCTCCACATGGCCTGCTGTAAAAGTTCACCTGTATAAATTAGATTTGTGCCATGGCACTTGCATTACGAACTGTGTTTTGTAGTCCATGTACATAGATAGGTATGGGATTCTGTTCTCACTGCAGTCAACTTGTTGTGTGCATCCCACAATTAATGTTCCAAAGCCATGCAATGACAGTATTCTGATACTTGTTCATGCCTACACATCCATTTCATATAGGCATCCCAAACGGTTCTATCCCAAATGGTCTGCTGATGTCATCTACTATAAGTTCGCCTGCATTCTTGCATAAATCACACTTGTGCCATGGTGCTTGTGTTAAGTACTGTGTTCTGTCATCTGTGTACTTGGGTAGAGGTTCTGTTCTCACTACAGTTAACTGTGTGTGTGTGTGTGTGTGTGTGTGTGTGTGTGTGTGTGTGTGTGTGTGTGTGTGTGTGTGTGTGTGTGTGTGTGTGTGTGTGTGTGTGTTTGGGCTGTTGGAACACTTATCTTCTCCTCAGCAGACAGTGCTGAGGTCATCAGTTATAAAATGCTATCTGACACACTCCAAGTCAGACTTGATCTGTAGACCTGCATAAAGTACTGTGTTCTGTAGTCTGTGTAGTTAGATAAGTAGGAGTCATATTCTTACTGAAGTCAACTGAGTGTGTGTTTGTGTGTGTGTGTGTGTGTGTGTGTGTGTGTGTGTGTGTGTGTGTGTGTGTGTGTGTGTGTGTGTGTGTGTGTGAAAGCTGTTGTTTGACATTACAGACAGCATTTTACACCAGCATGTGGGGCATTGTTATTTTCTTCTCAACAAACACTGCTGAAGTCATCAGGTATATCACATTTCTGGATATGCAGTACTCCCTCCAGGGCAGGGTCAGAGACTGGTCTGGGGGCCAGGCAGAAGTCACCTCATCCTATACAATAAAGTTTACAGTAACATGGCTTTTAATATATCCACATACATCATGGCATGATACGTACGCCCTTTGCTATCTTGCTGAGAAAGCTCTGTGGTCTCTACAGCAACATGTGTCTGGTGAGGTACATGTAAAAAACAGCATTATACTTTATTACTGCTGGAATGAGGTTTGAATACAGTTCTGCCATACTATCTTAAGATCTCACTCAGTATTATGGGCATGACTTCTGATGTGCACAACATAGGGTTTCAATAGCGGTGTGGTGTGAACACTTGGTGGTCAAAGTTCAGATTTCTATCTAAATGTGTTCCCACTGCTTGCATCATTGGGTATCTGCATAGCAGGACTTTTGCCAATGTCATGATTAACATGGAACTCCACTTTTCACACAGACAACATTACAAACACATGTTTCTGCATTTATTTTTACATTGTGTGCCTTTGTCACCATTCAGTTGTGTGTGTTAGCTCCTACTATACTATGTTATCACCATTGTGGACTCAATGATTTCACGCAATATACAAGAATCAGCAAACTTGGTAAACCAAAGGCCATGTATGTTAGTCTGATCAATTGAGAAATACAGTTCAAAAAGTAAAAGGCCAAGCACAGATCCCTGGAGTTTGCCAGTGGTAACAGCTCTACTGGTACATGTTGATTCACCAACTTTCACATAATGTGTTCTGTGTTCTGTCAGTGAGCAAATTGTTTACACATCAACTGATGCAAGGGTTAATCCCCAGCCTGGGGGTTTTCTCACTGATATATGCATGTGTGGTCATGCCAAAACCCTAGGCCAGATCACAATAAGCAGTATGCACTGTCATACCATTATCTAGGCTATCACACTGAATCAATGTGCTGTGACAACATCACAGATCACCTATGGTGTGATCCAGCACATACACCTTCTTGATATGGTTGAATACACAGTTCATCATACCCTCCACATGTCCTATTTTTCCATACAAGGGTGTACATCAACATGCATCCACCTGAGTTGGGGGAACACCACTTGATGCATGCATGTATAGAAAGATCCTGACTCTCTTCATACCTCTCAACTGTCCAGATATTCCCAGAATGTACAGACGTTTTCCTTATCAAATATATGTCTCTCTGACGTATTACTGGGATGATTTCTGCAGTGATGTGACTCGATATTACATACATTTGAATGCATACCTCTCAACTGTACTGATCTGTGCAGAATGTCCAGTTTGTCTCATTTTTATGATCTTTCCCTCATAACATTTTTTTTCTGGCAAATCATTGTCATGTCATTGCAGAGTGCAGTCAAAACCTGATGACTGATATCTGAGTATCGGACTTCATGCTCTTCAGAAAGTTCATGCCAATATACAACATATATATTCTATCTACTATCTAAGTTTGAAAGTGCAGTATTAAACATCTGTCCCCATTTCTGGACCTCTGTCCCCCAATTTTTGTGGCTTTGTCCACCTTTTTCACTCTAAGAGGTTGAGACTGTTACACTCTAACACATTCCTATGTGACATCTATGTCAGATATGTCCCTATTATTGGTTATTTGCCCTCTCATTAAGATGATGTCTGTTCAGATGTGTTGCACTAACAGAATGACAGGTATTTGTAATGCCCTGGTGATCACTGTGGTATTCCAGGCAAATCCATGCACTGTAGGTGCACTGCCTTACATGGAATTGCTATCTGCATTGCTTAAAAAGTTTCACAGCCAACAAAACTGTTGCGAGACACAAAGCCTAGCTTAGGCTCACCATGCCACATTAATATGCATTCAGCGCTGGTGCCTGTCACAAACAATCTCTTTAACATGTAAACTCCATATAGGCTCTGTACGAAGCCCGAAAGGAGTTTATTGATGCCCCCAGATTGTCTTAGCTTCTGTGATTCAAACCAACATATTTATTGAAAAAATTTGACTTTTAATTAATAGTCTCCCTTGCATAACAATCAGCTTGAAACATATCTTTAAGATAGAAGTCATAAATCTCTCTTGCTAAGGTTAAAGTTGCTTTCTGTCCTATGGTATGAAGGGATGCTGCTGACAGATTTTTTTTCTGATAATATTACTTGCTGTGAGACAGAGCTAAAATGGGCTAATCTAACTGTTCCATTTCTCTGACAAGTTTCTACAGAGCAACAGAAATCTTTGTGCTTGTTGTTTAGGATCTTTGAAATAAATATCAAGGAAAATAATTTGCAGAACTAGTGGCTAAGACAATATGAGAAAACGAAATAGAATTATAATTGTTTAATCAAGAAATATATGAGAACATGAATTATAAGTGAGACTTCTTTTTGGGAACAATACAATAAAAGAGGAACTTTGTTCTTTGAAAAAAAAAAACATAAACAAAAGTAAGGCATGACTATTTTCAGTAAAAGGAGATAAAAATAAGACTGGACTTTAATAGAAAAAAGAAAGAAAAGCACTTTTGGACTCCTTATCTTACATAACAGTGATACAATGTGAACAGCATTAAAAGAAAAGTAGAGGAAGGGACAGAAACAGCATGATTTGACCCATACTCAGAGCAATATGGGAATACAGGAGCTGATATAATATTATTAACACTAGGTTTTCTTTTTTTTCTGGCGTCATGCTGAATTTTTGCAGAATGAAGTATACACAGTCAAGATAGCCAAGAGAAGAGTTAAAAGACCTGTTTTCTTTATCCTCCCTGTATCACAGCCGAGATTTGTCTGTCTACTCCTCTACCTGTAGCCAGTCAGTCCATTCATTCCACATTTGTGGAATCTGCGCATTCCTAGACTAAAGAAAAGCTCTTTAGTTCATGTGTTCCTGCCCAAGAAGCCCTGCCATGCTATCATTTTCCCAGTGGTAAGAGTCAGGTGGTAGGAATGAGATCAGCTTGCTGACCCCTAGAAGTAACCTACTTAATAGGGTGCAGCTTTCTGACTCTGCATTCTCTTTCCTTTTTTCTTTCTTTTTTTTTTGTGGAATTTGGTATTTATTGGGGGAATGATGTATATACCTGGAGGTGCATGTTTGGGAGTCATGGATCTGGAGCTATAAGTTAAATCACAAATAGATTCTGTCCTATTTGTGAACTACCCATTATGAATGTGTGTTTGAATCAGCATTACTAATAAGTTTATTTTCTACCAAGGCAACATGAGAAACCTATCAATGGTCAGCTATGTAATATTGTCAGCAAATGTCAAGCCATATATTCTGGGCACTAAAGTCAAAAGAGATGCTGAGCTTCCATGAGATCTCCACTGGGTAATAACCTGAGTAATATGGATAGAACCGTGGCTGGACAGATCAAAATCCCCACACATGGAGTGAATCTACCTTGGAAACACTTAACAGATGCTTCTTTTGTGGGATTTATTCAAAAGTGAGCTAAAGAAGGTTTAGTTTTTTACTATTTATGATTTGAGATGTGGAGTTTTAATGATATTTGTTTACGACCTAAGCTAATTAGCTTGTAGCAAGGAGTTGTGGAAAAACAATGATCAGTGCTTTTAATGGTATTACCCTAGGACTTAGTGGTGAACATGTGATGAGGAAGCTGCCAAGCTAAAGAAAATTTTATTTTATACTACACTAATGAGGGTGAGGTGCTCTAGATTTACTGATTTGGTAGTGACAGGCAAGCAAGGCAGCAGCTGAAGCAATTGTCAAAGCAAACAAATCAATGTGGAATGACTTTGATAATGTCATGGAGAATGATTTTGTAAGTGGCCTCAAGAAGTTCTGGCAATTTAGTATGGTGTAGGACATGTCCCAGGCTATCATCAGCACGTATGGAGAAATAATGACCTAATCTCAGGCCATAATGAAAGAGGTACTTTGAAATATTTCGGATCCTTGTAAATATGTTCTCCTTTGAGTAGCTAATTCAGTAATCAACTGATAGGGCTGGGTCTATTTCAGGAGATGAGGAACCTTTGGCAATTAAACTGCAGGGGCAAGATGTGTGTTTTTGATGACACATGGCTGAAAGTGTTGGAGGTACTGGATATTAGGTGCTTGTTTAATACACTTTTTCAGTTTTGCCTTCATGAAAAGAGCAGTACCTTAGATAGTTAGATTGCTGTGGTCATTCTCATTTTCAGAAAGAAAGAAAACAGAATGTTTTTCATTTATAGAGGAACAATATATTTTGCTCTCCCCGGGCATGTGTTCTGCAAAGGAAACTTCATTGAATAGTTAAGCTTCTCATAAAAGAAGGTTGGTGCTGATCCATTTCTGGACATAGAATAGTACATCATAATATGTGAGAGATCAAAGTCAGAGTGAACTTTAATGTAATTTAGACACCACAAGGGTAACCTAAACAAAACTGCATGCATCAGGCTCAATATTGAGGTTACAATTACACACATATAAATTGCATATAGCACATGCAACATGCATAACAATAACTTTAAATTAGACTGTTATATAAATGGGTCCATATTACGTTATTGAAAGATAACGTAATTGAACGGCCGAAACATCGAAACGGCCACATTTCAAAACTTATTGAGGGGGGCTGCACCCCCCCCACACACACCCTCCGCTAAATATATATTCCAACTTCGAGATCGCAGTACAGGGAGGAAAGGACAAATATCCCAATCTTCACTGTACTGTGATCCCACAATGCAAACTTCGAAATGCAGCCGTTTCGAAGTTTTGGTCGTTCGATTACTTTCTTTCGATAACATAATAGGAACCAATATAAATTACTATGTCTACAGTTTTTAGCAGCTGAGTGATTGATTATTGCACATTAATTTTTTGCATACTTATTTTCTGATATGTTATGATAGCTAGCAGATAAATATTGCACTTGATTGACAGTGTAAATAGATAACTATGAGTGAGCATCTCATAATTTCTATTGCTCCATAATGGTTTGACTGACACAAGACCTTGTCAATGGCTAACATTTCAGAGATTGCTTCCGGAGTTCAAAAACCTAATAACCCGTGGATGAATTTGTTCCTGACCCTGGTTGTTTTACTACTCATGCTGCAGTATCACCTGTCAGATGACCAGCTTGTAAACAGACCATTAGCAAGGTGTGTAGGATCACTGGCTATTTTTGTAGCCCTCTTGTAGCAACATGTGTTATATAGACCATGTATCGCTGAGAATTTGGAGCCTGTTAATCTCTCAGCAAACTTCAGTACGTCTGTAGTGCTGTTTGAAAGTTGCTCATTAGGAACTTTTCTATGGCACTCCTGTAGAAGGTGATAAGGACGGAGGGTGGTAGATTAGATGTCCTTAGCCTCTGCAGAAAGTGCAGGCATTGGTGGGCTTTCTTGACTGTTGCTGGTGTTTAGTGACCAGGATAAGTCTTCTGCAATCTGGACTCCCAGGAATTTTGTGCTACGTACTATTTCCACCCTCTATCCATTAATCATGAGTGGTTATTTATTTACATTTGTTTACCAGGAAATTCCAACTGGATGTAGGTTCTTTTTCAATGGAGGCCTGGGGAGAAAAGCTCCACAGAACAATAAATGAGCAGCAGAGTACATGAAGAGTAACTGAATATACATACAATAGCAAATAATACATACTGCAGCAAACATTATCTATACATACAATATGAAAAATAGTAATGCACAGATATGCTAATATCTAGCTAAAGGCTAGGAATAAAGGTAGGATGTATATATAAATAGTACTAAGCTCAAACAGAAACTCATATACCTAAATCTTATATACAAGTATTGCACTAAACTCAAGCAGATATAAAGCAGAAGCTCCACATGGAAGTGGAACAAGCTAGAAAGGGTAATGGGATGGAACGGGGAGATAGAGGAGTACGAGAGGAGACTGAATAAGTAGTATATGTGGTAGTGAGAGGAAGCTAGGTGCAAGTCAGTTGGATATGTATTTGGAGTTGAGATGAAGTGAGGTAGTTAAGCATGTAATAACAGATCTGAGAGACTGAGTGAGGAGGGAAGGGTGGGTAAAGGGTGAGCCAAAGCCTGCAGAAGAAGGAATACAATGATCAGACGGTGTGAGGCATGGTGGCTAGGGGAGGGGAGAGGAAGGAGAGGTAAAAGGAAGGTTATTAGTCAGGATTGGTGCATGGGCAAAGCGAGAGACTTTTTAAGTGAGTTTTTAGTGCAGTCTTGAAGTGATTGCAAGAAAGTAGTGCAGTTGTAGGGGGGGGGGGGTTGTTCCATAATCTATATATGAAACAGGAGACCAGTGCTTCTCCCGCTGAGTTCTTGGGTTTGGTCACTAGAAGTAGATTTTTGCTGCTGGAGCATAGAGGTTTAGTGGAGCAGTAGGGCTGGAGAAGGGTTTGAAGGGATGGGACTTTAAGAGGATGGTTTACTAAATTGTGGGCAAGGTAGAGTTGATTCAGGTGAAGAAGTTAAGGGAGTTCAATCCAGTCAAGTTCTCTAAGTGAGATACAGTGGTGGCTGCGATAAGACGTGCCAGTGGCAAACTTAGCAATTTTATTGTAGCAAGCCTTGAGCTTGTTTAGGTCTGTTTATCTAAGGTAGGTAAGCATAGGAGAGGCGTAGAGTAAAGTAGAGATTAGGTGGGAATTGGCAGGAGAAATTCTGGCTGTCTTGGTGAGGAGTTGTTTGTTTCTGTACAATGCAGCTATTTTTTGTGAACCTTTTTTATGGTAAGAGAAATGTGAGTGTCAAATCTGAGATTGTTATCAATCTCAACACCAAGTAGTTTGGTGTGTTCTGTTTGGGAGATGACAGTATTGTCTTTGGCTAGAATATTAATGTGAGGGATATTTGGGTTAGATTTAGTGGGTTTGGAAGATAAGTTTAGTCTTGCTCAGGTTGAGTAATAACTGGGCATTAGATAGCCAGTTTTCTTCAGATGAAAAGGCTTCCTGTGTGATCTTGTGAAGTTCAGGTATAGTTGGGGCTGAGCAGATGAGGGTGGAGTCATCTGCATACTATATAAGGGAAGCATGCTTGGTGGCTGTGAATAGGTCATTGGTGAAGAGTGAGAATAGTAGGGGACCAAGGATCTCTCTCTCTCTCTCTGTATGTATATATATATATATATATATATATATATATATATATATATATATATATATATATATATATAGGTTTACTATCATATTTGTGAACGTTATTTAGACGAACGCATCGATGTCCGACAAATATTGTCGGAAATCAAAACACCGAGCAACCGATATATCAAACGGAGCATTTCAGCAATGATGAATATCAACTTTGCTGAAATGCTCACATCTGCCCACAACTTACAATAACATTTGCAAGGGGGCAAGCCCCCCTGCACCCCCCACCACCCTACTTATATATACAAACTCCGAGATCGCACTACAGTGAGGGTAAGGGTACATTTCCCAATACCCACTATAGTGCAATCTGCACTGCAATGTTGAAGCTGACAATAGCAGCTGTTCAGCATTGTGGTGAATGAAGTCTCATTTCGAGAAAATGATTTTCAACATATTCGATTGTCTAAATGACAATCGAATATGTGATAGTAAACTATATATATATATATATATATATATATATATATCTCAATGGGTCTGCTACAGTAAACCGACAGCCACACAACACCAACAATGATATCACCAACACCACAAAAATGAAAGTGCAAAAGCACGAAAGTTCACATGCCCAACAAAGCACAATCCCGACAGTTAACAAAACAAATTCACTGTTCCGAAAAACACACACAACACAAGCACACCAAAAACCTTATAAACCTACACTAAACCTTACATACACAACTATCTATGCATTAACCTTAACCCAAACCCTAACCCTAAGGTCCGTCACTATCGTACACTTACCTTACCCGCACCCTAACCCTAAAGTCCATCACTATCGCACACGTTTGTATTGTTTATGAGTTTAAGTATAGAGGAGGTATAGAGGATATATATATATATATATATATATATATATATATATATATATATATATATATATATATATATATATATATATATATATATATATATATATATATAGATATACATATAGATAGATAGATATAGATGTATATGTTGATACATATATACAGTAAACTCTCAGTTAATCGGAACTCAAGCAACCGGGAAAAAAAACAAAATCGATGAAATACATGTGTTGCACTTTCTGAGCCCCCCGTGGAAACATACCTTACATTTTTCAGAGTTTTAAAATTGAAGATAGGAATAAATTCCCTCTCTCTCCAACCTGAGAACAATCAAACCAAAAAAATAGTATAGGTTACAGTATTATTCAGGCCTATTTTTAATAATAATTCTTAAACAACCAGAAACTACTGTTATCTGGCATCTACCAGTCCTCAGACAGATAGATATAAATGGATTCTGCCTCTTTAGTTGAAGGTCAGTTAGTCAGACAAGTAGAAGTACAATGTTTGCTGGTCATATGTCCAATTTATGAAATGGATGACTTTTTAGGATGTGTGTTTCCTGTAGTTTATTGGCCATTTTGGGTCATTTCCTGTCTTTTCCAGCCCCCTGCTATAAAGCACGCTTTAGCGCGATTTAGCGCAGAGTTGCTACCGTTGCACACTAGGGCAGCAGCGGTTAAGCAGGTTTAAACTATTCGGGCTACCTAAAGTCCACTCTTCAAATTTTCCCTTAAAACTACCTTCCTTGAACTATACTACTGATCTAATCAGCTTATCCTATAATTAAAAAGATCATCTCTACTTGACTCCAAGTAGACTATTCTCTATCTGTTGAACGTAGCACTTGCTCCTACAGTACTTATTACCTTGATACGGCACTCTTGTCATAGTACCCCAAAAAGGCAACCCCCCATTTCTCGGTCACCCACGTCCCCGGAATCTTTTTAAAGTTTTTGTCTATTCCTTCTAGCATGTCGAGGGATCAGTTGCTAGTGTCCTCTCCTGCTCAGCTGGTTAACCTGAATATTGAGGCAATGTTACAATTGCCTGATGTACACGGACAACCCTGTCCTCCTCGCACAAAACACAAATACATGCGAGAGATGCAACTATACGGCCAAACTGGAGGCTGAGCTCTCTCAACATAGGACTGGCAAGACCAGTCAGGAGGAGAAGGTTACCACACACACTATAGACCCAGTCTCACATAGTACCATTACAACCTCAAATCATACACATAAACACACAAAGACATACTCGGAGGCTCTGATCAAAAATCTACCAAAACAGCAGAGGCCACCAAAGCAGACACCCAAACAACCACCACCTCAGAACACAACACCTGCAACACATAGACCTCACAGTCAGAGTGTCAAACAGTCACAGCCCTTAAGGCCAAACACAATGCCAGACACACTAGTCATTGGTGACTCCATAGTCAGACACACTGACGTCCCGCTCACCAGACTGAGTAAGGAGAAGGTCACAGTAAGCTGCCTGTCGGGCGCTAGAATCCGCCACATAACGCAAGCACTCAGGTCTCTCAACAGCAGGTACAAATATGACTCAGTCATTGTCCACGCTGGTGTAAACGACCTGAGACGTACCTCCTTGGACTACATGAAAAGAGACATTGAGGAGCTCTCTGATTATGTAGCCCAGGCAGGTATGACCCTGACCTTGAGCAGTATCCTACCTTCACCAAGAATGATGCCACAATACAGAGATAAGATGATCAGCTTTAACAATTGGCTTAAACACTGGTGTCATTCAAAGGGGATCCAGTGTCTGTCTGCCTGGGATGACATGCTGGACAAGCCACGCTGCTTCGCAAGGGACGGCTTGCACCTGTCACACCTGGGATTCCGGATATTGGCAAAGGCTCTTGCCACCGCCATAGTGCCTTTTTAGGCAAGGCTCAAATTGTAAACCTACCACCCTAGAACACAAAAAAGGAAAAAACTAAGGGTAATGCTGCTCAATGCCAGAAGTCTAAATCTCAAAATGCACGCACTCGAGGCCCTTCTCAGTATGGAGAACATCGATGTCTGTGCTGTGACAAAAACCTGGTTCAAGGCTCCTGAGAGCACCCCAGCACTATCAAGTTTTACCTCATATGATGAGTTCCGACCCAAAATCCGGACAATACCAAGAAAGGAGGGGGGGTATCCATATTCATCAAGGACACCCACACCTCAAGACTGGTGGCAACGCACGATGCATCGGAGACCATCCAGGTGCAATTAACCATAGGCAAGACTGCTCTGCAAATTGTAGCATGTTACAGGCCACCCTCACAAACTCAGGAACCTCACATGGCCTTCCTGAAAACACTAGAGGGGATAAATGTATCACCAAACACCATCATACTAGGTGACTTCAATTACCCTAATATAGACTGGGAACACTACTCAAGCCCAAACACCCTAGCCCAAAAGTTCCTGGAATTCATAAACTCAAATGCCATGGAACAACTAGTCACCATCCCCACAAGAGGAGATAACATACTTGATCTCATCATCACGAACATGGGAGCACAATGTTCAACACCGAGGTGTACCCTCACTGGTGAGATCAGACCACAAACTAATCTCGCTGGAGGTCCTCATCCCACCCCACCTGAAATAGAAAGGACCACACTAAAGAACTTCTCAAAACCCGACTGCACACTTCTAAAGACTAGTGTGGTCTCCTTTAAGGCCCCGAGCCGGGCGGAAAACAGTACTCAAGCCGCTGAATCACTTACAAATGCCTTCTACCAGCACCTGCAGGACTGCATGGATAAGGCAATCCCAAGCAAAACAAAGACTCTTTGTACCAAAGGCAAGCGTCCAGTCTGGTGGACCCCAGCCATAAACAAACTCTACAACAAAAGGAGGAAGCTACTACAAGATAGAGCAAAATCCTTAAAAGGTAAGACACCCTTGATCACTATAAGTAAAAAACTAAGAGCTCTCATAAAATCATCCAAAGCAAATTTCGAGAGAAAAATAGCTAAAGACTCAAAAGACAATCATAAGGCCTTCTTTAGCTATGTTAGAAACCTGGGAGGAAACTCCCAGATATGCTCAGAGCTAGTTCAAAATGATGTGAAGATTACTGAGCCTACAGACATTGCCAACATACTGGCTGACAGGTTCAGTGCAAGCTTCTCCCCCCCTCCCCCCCAAAAGGAGAGATATCTATACCAAACGATTGCAGCCCCCAAACATCTCCAGCCCACCTGAGAACTGCTCTCTCCAAAGCAAAGAACACAGCATCCATGGGACCTGATGGTGTCCCCGGCTGTGTGCTCCATGAACTCAATGAGGAATTAAACCCACAGCTAGGACAGCTGTTTAATCAAAGTCTTACCTCTGGATACGTACCCAGGGAGTGGCGCACTGCAACTGTGGTACCACTTCGCAAAGGCGGTGCCTCCACCGACCCTGGAAATTACCGGCCCATTAGCTTGACAAGCCTTATCTGCAAAGCCATGGAGAGGATCATAATGGACCTCATAAATAAAGACATAGGGAATTTGCAGACTTTGGATCCAACCCAGTTTGGCTTTGTCAAAGGCAGATCATGCCTTTTAAACTTGGTTGACTTTTTCGAAACAGTCACCAAAGCCATTGATGAGGGAAAGGCAGTCCATACAGCCTACCTCGATCTGGCTAAGGCCTTCGATACAATACCCCACTCGGGTATCATTGGAAAACTCATCAGCTTAAATGTCAACCCATACATCACAAGATGGGTTGCAAACTGGCTGAGTGACAGAACCCACAGGGTCAGAGTTGCTGGCGCCATGTCAGACTCAAAGCCTGTCACAAGTGGTGTCCCACAGGGTTCAGTCCTGGGCCCACTCTTGTTTGGCATCTACTTTTCCCAAGTACAAGCAAACACAGGAGGGTTATGGCTGACAAAGTTTGCAGATGACTGCAAACTGGGCGCCATAGTAGAAAACACATCTGATACAGATATCATTCAGAAGGGTCTCACAGAAACGGATAACTGGTGCCAGAGCCACGGCCTAAAGTTAAATGCCAAAAAATGCATAGTCATACCCTTTGGGAAAAACAAGGTTACCCCTAGCTACCAAATAGGTGGCAATCCACTGAGCACAGAAGAAGTTATCAGGGACCTGGGGACCCAGGTTGATAGTAGTCTGTCATTCGACACCCATGTAGCTAAAGTAGTTAGGAAGACCTTCTACATTGCCCACCTTATCATGAAGGGATTCTCATCTAGATCAAGGGAGGTCATAGTCTCCCTTTACTCATCACTCATCAGACCAATGATTGAGAATAATGCCCCATTCGGAATGTATCTGACCCGACACTTGCAGCAGCTGGAGAGGCCACAAAAGTTCCTCACCAAAAGGATAAAGGGTCTCAAAAATCTGTCCTATGCTGCCCGACTGAAAGAACTCTAGCTCTATTCAGTCGCCACCGCTTGCTCAGAGGTGACCTTTGCCTAACATACAAGGCCATGTCAAACCCAGATTTGATGAATATGCTTCACCTCAAAAAATCTAGATCCATCAGAGCCACAAGGGCGGGAGACTTAAACCTTGACACGGCTATTAATAGGACGTGCTGGAGGGATAGATTCATCACCCAAAGACTCCCTATGCTGTGGAACAAAATCCTGGTACATGTGAGGCAGAGCACCTCGCTGGCCTTGTTCAAGAGAAATCTTGACCAATGGATGGGAGATCACAGATATACCCCAGGGATAACCTCAGTGTCACTGCTCGACAGAGGCACAGCAAAATAATGGGTATAGTTCCCCATACTAAAGGGGTGGCGTAAGCCACAAAACGATGGGCTAGGCTTGTAAATGCCCTCGGGCAGATAGCCTAGTATGAACCTATGAACCTATGAACCTATGAACCTGAGAACAGGTAAGTGGGATATGTAGTACATGTGTATATATGTGTTTGTATGTGTGTGTGTGTACCTGTGTGTACATGTGTGAACGTGTGTGTGTGTGTACGTGTGTGTGTGTGTGTACATTTGTGTCTGTGTGTGTGTCTGTTTTGTGTCTGTGTGTGTGTCTGTTTTGTGTCTGTGTGTCTGTTTTGTGTGTGTGTGTGTGTGTGTGTGTGTGTGTGTGTTGTGTGTGTGTTGTGTGTGTGTGTGTGTGTGTGTGTGTGTGTGTGTGTGTGTGTGTGTGTGTGTGTGTGTGTGCGCGCAATGGTGAGTGTCCAAGTTCTCTTGTGCAGTGATGATATCGGAAGGGTATTTTTTAAATTTAAAATGCAGGTTAGGATAAGGGTTAGGGCTGGCATATATTACTAAGGTGGAAGATGTACGTGAGGCATGGTGAGTCTAACTCTGCCCCTGACCCAACTCTAACCTGCATCTTAAATTAAAAAAAAATACTTCCAATAACGCTGCCACTATTCAAAGAAATTGGTACTGAAATTGGTCAGGTTTTGGTTAGTGCATCGGAAAAGGAAATTTGTTTCCTTTTTAAATGTACTATATGTCAATATGTTGCATGAGTGATATAATGACTGGTTGATATGTTTTGGACACATTTTGTGAATGAAAGCGCTAACAAAATAAATCTTTAAAAGTTCTGCTGATTTCTTCCTTTTAGCCATCTGGCTTTGATTACAGATTTGCAGTTTGTTGTGCTTCTTAGGTTTTATTTTTGGATGTTTTGGTCACTGTTTTGTGTACTGACCAGGAAACATGATGACCAAGCATTATATAATCATACACACATACACACACTAAGTACTTGGTGCAAGAATTGTGTTCTGTGGTGTATGGAACTATGAATTTAAAACACCACTATTATTTCAGCACTCAAAAAATTGTACACTTAATTAATCTCTCCACATTTCTTTTCTGGATGTGACTCTATGTATAGAAGTTAAACCTGATGCAAAA